>NW_010308516.1:0-8699 GCF_000700745.2 Antrostomus carolinensis
CCTTCCCCTTCCCCTTCCCCTTCTCTTTTTCTCTTAGTTCTCCTTTGCTTTGGTTATCAGATTTCCATTTGAATATGTCACTTTGTGCCACACAGACCAACTTGCAAATATAGAAGAGGAATGTGGACACCCTCACACTTTGGTCTTTCCTGTTTTTCTTCTCCTTTTACTTCAAGTAGGCATTGTATGTGTGTATCAAAGGGATTGTACTTTAAAGCACTCCAAAGGACAAATCTCAGCCTCAGGAATACATGAACAGTTAGAGTCTTTGAAATAATACATTAAGAAAGCTGAAAGGCTTGTGGCATCATGACTTGGTGAGTTAAATGGCAGTATTGGTAGCATGACCCTTGAAAAATGAATTACACTCTATCTCCTGCAATTGCTGCTGCTCTTCCACCCCTACTTCTTTCCTGGAGAAAGTGGTATGTTAACATCTCCTCCTACATCAGAAGTACTGTGGTCTGGAATACAGTGAAAGGCAGGAGGGCACCTTGTGAACTGCAGAAGGGATGACAAAAAACCTTTGTGAATGTCCCTGTGGAAGATGATGACCTCAAAACCCTATTCTTACACAAGTTCTGTACCCTGAGTGTGAAACACAGCCTGCTCCTCTGCTCTGGGTTCAATAAATCTATGCCCTCTTCAAATACCATGCTATAGTGGGCTTGCATGGCCAGGTTTTGGTACTGGTTGGGGGGTGGAAGTGGTGGGGAGGCTACAGCTATGGCTTCTGTGAGAAGCTGACAGAAATTATCCCCATATCCAACAGAGACAATACCAGCCATCTCCAAGACGGACCACTCTCCAAGGCCGAGCCCATCAGTGATAGTGGTAATGCCTCTGGGATAAGATATTTAAGAAGAAAAAAACCTGTGTAATTGCAGCCAGGGGAAGGAGTTTGAAGGTTTGGTTTTATTTCTTATTATCCTGCTCTGATTTGACTGATAATAAATTAAACGAATTTCCCCAAGTTCAGTCTGTTTTGCCTGTGGTGGTAATTGGTGAATGATTTATCTCTGTCCTTATCTCTACCAATGAGCTTTTAATTTTATTTTCTCTCTCCTGTCCAGCTGAGGAGGGGGAGTGAGACAGCAGCTTGGTGGGCACCTGATGTCCAGCCTGGGTCAGCCCACCACACATGCTATTTCCACTATGTATGAAACACATCTGACACCTCAGTATCATCAAATATATTTTTGGACTGTTTCTCTTCTATTTAAAACTTCTGGTTGATCCTTCATTCTGACTAAAATTGGCAGCGTGACATTTATACCAGAGTTTTAATTAGCTCTATTTTATTTTTGGAACTTATTAAATTAAACTTTTTATGCATCACAGTGCTATGGGGCTACTGCAGCTTCTCCCTAGCATGTGATAAAATATGCATCTCTAAAGGCTGTAAATTACTTTTTCCATCTACCCTAACCAAATTGTGGCTTGACTTTTTTTGCTGCAGATACTCAGAAAGGCAACTCTGTTGACTTCTGCTGATGTCAGGGGGAAGAGCTGATGCAGGCAGGCACTCTGTCTTGTTTACCTCCCCTTACTGCTGTTTCAAAGATTTTTGTTGTAAGTTATATATAAAAAATTTATATGTGCTTTCATTTCTAAACTATTGTTTACATTTAAGGATGACTCTTAATAAGCAGAAAGGGTTTTTTCCTTCTCCAATCTTTGGACATAATATTTTTTACCAACTGAAACACAAAGTGTTTGAATCAATCCCAAAGACTCACAAAATTTCCCAAATAAGTTTAGAGTTTATGGTCCATTTGCAGTAGGGATATTTACATACACAAGGAGGGAAACCGTACAGGATTATATTGTCAAAAACTATGTAAAGGCATTACTGTTATTAATGCATTAAAATTATCCTGGCAATATTCTTTCCTCCTTGTAACATCCAATTTTCTTCGGTTTACAGGATGGACTACAATCTCTGAATTTGTATCACCAGCCTTGCTTTTTATTATATGCCAGTCAATCCTTGTGCTCAGTACAGAATCGCTATTTTCCTCATAGACTTTTCTATAATTCTCCTCATTACATTATCCAAGAGCTTTGTAAACACTACCTTTATCCTTATAATCTCCATGAGATGAAGTGTTATTTTCCTTGTCTTAGATGGGAAGAGATAGGTCATGGTGAAATCAAAGTGTTCATAAGAGTATATTAATTGTAGGTGTCCATTTTAAATGAGGGGGGAGCTGAGTTTCTCAAAAGAATTAGCTTTGCTATAGTATGTTACAAGGTGTACAACACAGATCTCATTGACTTTCTTAGCAGAGGAGAGTGCTCAACATTTCCTTAGTTCCTGGTTGCAAAAATATTTACGAGTACTTGCCATCTCTGCAAGTTACCCTATACTTGATGGCAGGTAGTCACTAGGGCATCTGTGGCTGAATTTCTCTAAAGAGTCTTTGGAGAAGGTGAGATTTACCCATTTCATGGCAAACGTGGATGATCTAGTTCTTTCTCTCTCCTTATTCTTCCCTCTAATGAAACAACATGTCCACTAGAAGATAAATGAGAGTTCTGTCCTTGCTGGTCATATCCACTTTGGAAATGTTAATGGAAATTTCAGTGTAGAATTTCTACACTTGCCCTTGGAAACCTTCTAGTCTATTACCTCAGGAAGAAGTAAAAAACAGCAGCAAAATTCCATAATTAAAAGGTATTTCTACTGTTCAGTGCTGCAGGAACATACATGAGTAAGAAATTACCCAACTCCAGAAACTTTTGCAGGGATTTCCTTCTCTCCAGTAAAGTAAGAACGAGGCTCATTAAAGCCTCCACTTGCGATTTACTCCCTCTGCAGTACAATAGATATTGTTATACTGTCTCTGAACAAACGACAGGTTCCTGAGGCCAATACAGTCCTGGTGGAGCATAAAACATAAACAGGGAAAAGTATTCAGAGCCACTTCTTAGGGTTTCCCGTGCTGGCATCTTAAACAGTGAAATCAGTGAGTCAACTTTCCTACAGCAAAATAAGGGCTATGCAGAAAGTGTTATTATAGTCTGTGCTCGTTAAGGGCTGCTGCTTGCCTTCTCCACAATGGGTCAGGAGCTTTGTTTAAACTGCCAGATGCTCAAATGCTCCACTCTTATCCCACAGGAAGAATATGTGGGAGCTCTTCCTAAAAAAACCCCCACCTAAACAAACAGACATGGAATACCCCAAAAGTTTCACTACATCTCCAAAGTGCTGAGTACTAACAACATAATTTTGCATACAGGATTAGTGTTTGGATTTGCTTTTGCTCATAGTGGCATTTGTCTGGTGACTATAGCAATATATTTAATGATTACAAGGCACTCCCAAGAAGTTCTCACGATGAATTGAAAAAGATGAATGGAAAATCTGAAAAAGATGGGCACTAAAACCAAACAACTCACTCCCAGAAAGAGAAAAATATTTGCATAAATTTGTGGCTCTAAAGAAAGTCTGTGGAACCTGAATTTGCATAATCTAAATGATGAGAAAAGTCAAGAAAACTAAAGAGTGTTTAGACATGTTGGTGCCAGGGCTAGCTCTTAACTTGCACAAATCACTTTGTGAGAAGAAATCCCATGTGCCCTGATCGTAGAGCCAGAAAAAGCACTAAGACAGATTTCCCAGCAGAAAGGGACAAAAGGCTGTAGTCTACTGGGAAAGAACAGAAAAAAAGAAAAAAAAAAAGAGGCAAAAAGGCTTTGGAGATCTGTGTAATAGTATCTAGCAGAGTCACAGGACAATATTCTGTATCAATTAATGGAAATACAAACTTTAGTAACCTTGATCCTTATTGCGTGTTTAGGGATCAATAGGTGAAGATGAGTCTGCTACAGTCAGCCCTCTCGTAACTTTATTATGACTGGAATGCCCTGGAACTGCTGAATCCTCAAGCTGACAGCGAAACTTGGACAAAGAGATGGAGCTGCACATCTGCCAGAAGCAGGAAGGCAGACCAAGATCTGCAACCATGGCAATGTGGGCTTAAATACACTGACACTCCCCCACTGGCTCTCTGTCCACTGCCTTGTGCTGCATGCCAGAAACTGAACTGCAGTTTCCCTAGTAATGCTCTGAATATGATAGCTATGGGAAGGAAGAAAAGAAGGAAGGAAAGAAGGAAGGAAAGAAGGAATGAAAGAAGGAAGGAAGGAAGGAAGGAAGGAAGGAAGGAAGGAAGGAAGGAAGGAAGGAAGGAAGGAAGGAAGGGTGGGTTTCTTGAAAGAGAAATAGGCAATGCTTCAGAACAGCAGACATCCTCCTCTCCCCTTTGATCTTCATTCTCCTTAATTTCAGGAGTTATCTAGATGAAAGTGAGTATGAAAAAAGACCAGCACTGGCAGTATTTAGTAGAGGGTATCAGGGGCTAAAAATCCAGAGACACTTGGGGCCTCTGGTTCTTCTCTATACTCTTTAAAAAGAATTCAATAGTATTACAATTCAGACATACGAAAGAGTATATCCTGCCAAGTTTACTCTTTCTGTGAAGCATGTATATGCCTAAACCACCTTACAAATAAACAGTTCGTGTTTTCAAGGTCTGCTCTGTGCAGAAACATATGAACAGAGAGCATAATTCAACAAACAACATGCTGAGTTGCTTTTTAAGATCTAGAGCCTGCCCAAGGAATGCTGATGCTATCTTTAAACAAAATCTCCATTTCTGTCAATACTTCATGGATGGGGTCATGATACAAAATATGTACTGAGGCTCTTTGCTGAGGTTGGTAAGTGGAAGGACTCTGCTTAAGAAAAGTCTTTTGCTTAACTGCAGTATGATGTTTGTTTTCTTTGGTTTGCAGTTGCTTGTGTCACATACTATGCAGTGACAGGAGGGGACCCCATGTTTGCAAAAATAAAACCAGCTACTCACAAGTTGTCTGTTAAGAGAGCAATTTACAGAGACACTGGCATGGCAGCTACCATTCAAAGGTGCATACCACCTTCCTTCCTGATCTTATTCACATTCTGAGTCACCTGTCACCTGAGTGCCTGTGTTTTCACTGCTCTGAGTAACGTCTACATTTCCCCTCTAATGGCTCTTATGGCTACTTGTTTGACAACTTGCTTGTTCCTGCTCAGTTACAAGACCCTGGAAGAAGCCATGCTCCAGGCATCTCTACAGTCTTAATGAAAGTAGGAATATGTTATTGTGTCTTAGGTGAAAAGTGGCAGATCACAACTTATATTAATTGATGACAGAGTTTTTCTGAGGGAATTTCTGCACTATGCAAAAGTAAAAACTCATTTGGCAAATAGGAGCTGCTATCTTTTCTTCTACAACTAAGCTTACACAGACTATAGGACTTCCTTTTACCTACAAATGGAGGAAGATTTCTTTCAAAGGCTTTATATGAAAAGCTGTTTTTATTCAGGTGGAACTTGGTTAACAGAAAGTCTCTTTCCCAGTGGTGATTATTTTACCATCACACCAAATATGAAAACTGCAAGCTGCACCTGTTGACATTTGCCCAAAGGAATATTAAGAGCTGCATGTGCTTTCAAAGAGGTGTTGAGAAGGGTTTCTTCACAAACAAAACAAAGTAACAGCCAAAGGTAATTTTGCAGTCTCGGATGGGAATGGATTTATACTGGTAATCTGTAGACAGGCCTGATCAGAGTAAAATCAGTGGTTATACTTCACTACCACGGTTTTTAGTTTTTAAAGTTTTATTGAATTATTTATTTCAGCAAATTTTTTTTTTTTAAGCAATCCCAGTAATTACACAGTAGTTTCAATGGTAAATCACTGAATATTTGGGGCAAGGGTCAAAGTTACAAAAACATGGAACCAAGTAATTTTAATCAGGTTTTTAGTGGGGAAAAAATAATTTATCAGTTACTAATAAACTCCCCCCCCTCCCCCCCCCTTACTATTTTTATAACCAAGTCTTTTTTATAAAGAAGATAATAGAATGAGAGAGTACATTGCCTCTCAAGTAAAGATAGTTTCCAATCTTATATGCTTTATGAAAAAAGGTTAACAAGACAGATCCCTTAGAGGGATAAAAGGTTACAGGGTCACATTGTCCACCCATTTGAAAACAGAGAGCGAAATCAGGCCAAAACTAAATTATCTTAGCATACATTAAAGGTAATGTGAATGGTCTATTTTACACCTCTAAAATCAGTTAATTTGCCTCTGCTAGTAACACATTATTTATTCTATGCAAGCCAAGGCTACAGGTATATACAACATATAAAAGTAATAAATAATTTGTACTTCCACGGCATCTTCAATCAGAGGATTTCCAAGTACCTTAAAAGAAACTAATAACTTTATTTCACAACGACACTATGAACAAAGCTGTTATTTTTTCTTATTTGACAGGTGGAGAAATGAGATGACTTGGACAGAGCTCATCTTTCTGCATGGTCCACCACCCTCCACTTGCACCCTTTGTATGGGCTACCTGAACAGCAACCAGCTGCACCTTCCTTCCCCAAGTCTGATCAGCACTTAGGATTTGGAAGTAGTTCTCCTATTACCCACTCCAATGCTTTCATCTCCATCACGCTTTTTCTACCAGGTGGCAGAATTTAGACTCCAGGGACCTGATGAGTCTGGACTGACTGGTACATGCACTGAATGCAAAGTTTGTAGTCACCATCACTAGGTAATTAGATAAATGTCATAGGTATCAAGTGTCACCTAGGTGGCTATAATTATGTGGCTTAATCAGGAAACACAGCAGAAGCTAAGATTTTGGCTCTCAGTTTGAAGAAAGTTGCAGGAATAATGCACATCGTTCAGTGAGCAATCATATAAATTACATTCATGTGCATCTGAACACTAGGCAGCTTCAAATTTGCTCTTTGGGAACTGAAACCTTTGAGAACATGTTCACTTTGCAAATATAGTTCATTTACAATGTCAGACAAGGTAACTCTTAACATCATGGCAAACACTAGAAATTCCAGTATAATCACAGCACCTCATTAAACCTATAAAATAACCTTCATGCACAGGCATGTTTTGGGGTTGCCAGGATGAGCAAAGGAAATGTTACAGCATCTGATGGGCTTAGTGAGTAGCCCTGGGAATGCAGGGATGTAAAACGACGAGGAGCATCAGGTCTTGAGAAGGATAATGAATAAAACCATGAAGCTGGAAAAGATAGCAAGATGCAAAAGAGAGAAATAATTTACTGAGAGGTTCTGATCCAGGGGAGCCCTTCTACCATTCCTGAATGAAAAGAATTGAAGTGCTCGTTTACAGACCATGACTCTGTTTTGATGGCTTTACATGGATGTAATAGCATGGGAATTACTTCCATGCTATTGATATTTGATTAAGAGAAATATTAATATATATAATATAGTTATATATGAAATATACAACAGAATACTTTCAGACCTTATAAAATCCATAAAGTAGCACAGAAAAAAATTGAGATGTTACAAGTAGCTTCAATTTGCACTATCTAAAGATTATTTTTCCATTTCAGAAATTTAAAAAAGTACTGTTTAAGTAGCATTTATGACATAACATTCTGTTAGGAACAAGATACAGCCCTCATCATCAGCCTAAATAGAAATATTCTGATGTGACTTTCCTTTTCCCAGAAATTCACTTGTCCTCCATAGCAGTCTTGTCCCCACAGGAACAAAATATCAAATCTAGGTCTTCAGAAACACTGTAGAGTGAGACATGATGAAAAAGGAGAGAACATAATTTTGCCTACAAATGGATAGAAAAAGATAGTTTTGCAAAATGTACATATAGGTTGCACCCATGAGTTAGTATTCAGAGCCTGTCTGAGCCTGAAAAACACGTCCATCCTCCCCCACAAAAATGTAACCTGTTCTTGTCCACAAAGCAAAGATCCAGCCTGCAGATTTGGAGAAATAACCAGGAAGATTACTTTAGGTTAACTGTAAATGTAACTGGTTTCTGGCTAGAGATCTTGTGTGCATTCATTTGTACATATTTGCATATAAGTAATTTATTGGCCTATTCCCCTGCTCTCTTACCATCTGTAAGAAGAATACAGTAACAGAAATAGTCTACAGTGTATTAGTTTACATTTTCAAGCCCTGTTTTCATGGGCAGTCAGCTAAAACTACTCTTCCAAGAAAAGCAGAGATTCTCACTTACTTTTATAGAACCCTGTCATGCAAAGAAAACCAAAGGCAATCTTCTGCAGCACAAGACCAGGAGCATAGGATAAAGTCTATCATCATTGAAGGACTCATGCTGCATTAAATATTTATCAGCTATTGTACTGTCTGTATAAAATAGCAGATAAAACCTAATTCCTAGTAAAAAAGGAAACAAAATTGGAGCTTAGACTGTATATAGACTGTAACTGTAGATGTTTTCTTGCATGAAAACTTCCTGATCAATTTCTTCATTTACAGTTAGGCATATCTCAAACCATGCAACACCATATGACACTTTCTCATTCTTGAGAGTGGTCTGTCTCTGTCATACTTCTTTCACCTTTTTTTGCGAGGAGAAAAAAACCTGTCTATGCTCTAACCATTGATCTCTGTTGTCTGTACAATCATGAAAATCACCTTTGTGAGTTATGTTATTTAACTACATATTTAAAATGTTGCATTTAGAAAGGAAATATTAGAAACATTTTTCTCTGGAAACTGTTAAAATGAGATCCTGTTTTGCTTTTCTTATTGCTTCTTCTCTCCTTTATTTTGTATTTTATTACTAAGTTTCATAGAATCATAGAATCATAGAATG
>NW_010308517.1:0-2691 GCF_000700745.2 Antrostomus carolinensis
TTTTCTGAAGCAGTTCTAATGCACATTTTTAGAGGTACCTTATTAGCGCCTCACGATACCAGAACGCCAGCTAGCACTCTTTTAAACCCCTCGCTTTAACAAATACAGTTTTCTCACTACTGGCAGGACCTTTGTGTTAATGCAGAGGTGGGAAACTTGCAGCATCCGACAGGTGATGCTCTGGACTTAGTTACTGCAGACGTGCTGCTGGGTGGAGGAGCCTTTGCCGCTGCTGACATGCAATCCCATTTCACAGAATCACAGAATGTTGGGGATTGGAAGGACCTCGAAAGATCATCCAGTCCAATCCCCCTGCCAGAGCAGGAACCTAAACGAGATCACACAGGAAGGTGTCCAGGCGGGTTTTGAATGTCTCCAGAGAAGGAGACTCCACACCCTCCCTGGGCAGCCTGTCCCAGGGCTCTGTCACCCTCACTGTAAAGAAGTTTCTTCTCAAGTTTAAGCGGAACCTCCTGTGTTCCAGCTCACACCCATTGCCCCTTGTCCTACCATTGGGCATCACTGAGAAGAGCCTGGCTCCATCCTCATGACATTCACCCTTTACATATTTATAAACATTAATGAGGTCTCCCCTCAGTCTCCTCTTCTCCAAGCTAAAGAGACCCAGCTCCCTCAGCCTTTCCTCAAAAGGGAGATGCTCCACTCCCTTCATCATCTTGGTGGCAGATTTATCTTGGTGGCATATTTATGGATTCCAATACTCCAGCTTTCCCAAGAGTTAGCCTGGAAAGCTTGGAAAATTATCCCGGAATCAGGAAAGCCGACTCCAGCATTTGGTACAGTGCGGCAAGGACCCACTGAAACATTTACAAGTTTTGTAGACAGATTACACGCTGCCTTAAAACACCATCCAGACTTTGATCCTGGCATGAAAATTAAATTACTGGATCAATTGGCTTATGAAAATAGCAACAGTCAAACGAAAAAATGTTATGTATGTTGTGGAGAGGAGCTGCTGTAGGTGAAATTAACATTTTATGAGTTATATATATATATGAAATTAACATTTTATGAGTTATGTGACCGTCTGGGGGAACAGAACAAAGTGGCATTCATGGCTTCAGCTTTGGCAGCTGCTCTGAAACCTTTTATAAAAAAACAGTAAACTGGCAAATCTGGTGCTACGAGCTACAACTGTGGCAAAACTGGCCGTTTTAGAGCGCAATGCGTTGCGTCGAAGAGGGAAAATCATATGTGTAAAAGATGTGGAAAATATGGCCATGGGGCTAAGGAATGCAAATCTATCATAAATGGGGACAAAAACTGGGAAACTCCCAGCAGAGCGCGAAGACCCCGTGCGCAAAGACACAAATTCGGGGTGCTTGGACCATGTCTGCCCCACCACTGATGGAAGTGCCAGAGTGGAGCTGGACACAGCAATAGAATTCACAGCTACAGATATGGCTGTTAAATGCATCCCAACCACCTTAACTAGACCTTTGGGTCATGGTTTAAGTGCTTTAGTCATTGGGAGGTCAGCAGCCACTAAGCAGGGAATTTTTGTGCTACCAGGGGTAATAGGTGCAGATTATACTGGAGTTATCAACATCATGGTGCAAACCCTTATTCCACCAGTAAATGTGGCTAAAGGTGCACGTATTGCTCAGTTGGTACCTTCTGAAGCAGAAGTACCCCGTCTAGGACATTTAGTCTGAGGTGATGGAGGTTTTATTCCACCAGTAAATGTGGCTAAAGGTGCACGTATTGCTCAGTTGGTACCTTCTGAAGCAGAAGTACCCCGTCTAGGACATTTAGTCTGAGGTGATGGAGGTTTTGGATCATCAACAGGAACACCACAAGTGGTGTTGGCATTAAACATTCAAAAAACAAAACCAGAAGAATGGGTTCAAATTCCAAATCATGACGGAGAATTGGTTGCTTTAAAAACAATTATTGACACTGGGGCTGACATCACTGTAGTTCCACTACACAAATGGCCAAAACATTGGCCACTGACTGAAACCACCTACGGTCTTTTCAGAATCGGTGGTACCCAAATTTCTAGAATCAGCAAAACCTCAGTGAACTTTTGATTCAAAATTGGTACAAAAATCAGTACAAGACCATACGTGTTAGCCACCACAGTCACCTTAATTGGAAGAGACCTCCTCAGTCAAATGGGTGCAGTGCTCACAACCCAGCCTTTTCAGAGGCAGCCACTGAGGGGCAGCCAATTCAAAAGCTTACCTGGATCACTGATAGCCCAGCCTGGGTAGATCAATGGCTGCTAAAGGGAGAGGAGGTGTCCCTAGTAGAATTTAGTGCAAGAGCAATTGCAAGCAGGACACATTGTGCTGTCTACTAGTCCTTGGAACACTCCAATCTTTACCATCCCTAAAAAGAGTGGGAAATGGTGACTATTGCATGATTTACGTGCAATAAACGCTGTGATGCAGGACATGGGAGCCCTTCAGCCAGGACTTCCAAGCCCTGTAATGCTTCTAGAGAATTGGGACTTATTGATTATTAATTTAAAAGATTGTTTTTTCACAATTCCATTACACCCAGATGAATGTGAAAAAATTGCATTTTCTGTACCACCTATCAATAATCTAATCTAAACCTACCCTGTTTCAGCTTAAAGCCAAAACAAGGGGAAATGGGTTTAAGCTGAAAGAGGGGAGGTTTAGATTAGATATTAGGAAGAAGTTCTTCACTGTGAAGGTGGTC
>NW_010308517.1:2922-27053 GCF_000700745.2 Antrostomus carolinensis
TGGAACTGGATGATCTTTAAGGTCCCTTCCGACCCAAACCATTCTATGATTCTATGAATAAGGCTGAACCTGCAGAAAGATACCATTGGGTTGTTTTACCACAAGGTATGAAAAATTCTCCTACCTTGTGCCAATTATTTGTAGCTTGGGCACTTCAACCTATTCAGCAAGCCAAACCTCAATTACTGATTTATCATTACATGGATGATATTTTAATAGCTAGTCAACATCTGCACACAGACCTTTTAATTACTGAATTGAAATCCCAACTTGAGTCTACAGGTTTAAAAATAGCTCCAGAAAAAATTCAGAAAAAACCACCATGGCATTACCTTGGCTGGATATTGTTAGCTGAACAAGTTAAGCCACAAGAAATTACACTTCAAACTAATATTCAGACATTGGCAGATGTACAAAAATTAGTAGGGGATATTCAGTGGATTCGGCCGTTTTGTGGCATTACCAACGAAGATCTCAGTCCTTTAATGCCTTTACTTCAAGGCACACCTGATGCCGCTGCCAAAAGAGAGTTATCTGAAACACAAACTTGCTTTGCAGCATATTGTAGACGAGGCAGCAAAATCATATGCCAGTAGATACAATCTTGATTTAAAAGTCACTCTGGCTACTGTTACTGGAGGTCCTGCAAATTGTCACCCCTTTGCATTACTGATGCAATGGAACGGTGCGAAAAAAGATCCCTTGTGTGTACTGGAGTGGATCTTTTTGCTGTACTGTGTGTAACTACACAGCTGGAAGCACTGGCTCGATTGATTATGAGAGGCAGATCGAGATTGATAGAGATAGCTGGTTTTGATCCTGCATCTATCATCCTTCCACTAACACAGGCATGTTTTGACTGGTCTCTGCAGCACTCAGACTATTTACAATTAGCTCTAGCAGGTTATTCTGGACAAACTTCTAATGTTTATCCACCTCATCGTTTGTTTTCCCTTCTGTCCTCTAACGCTTTTCTTGAAAAGCCTCTTTGTTCTGCGACTCCTGTGGGAGGTTTAACTGTTTTTACTGACGCTAGCAAAAATAACCACAAGGCTGCTATCACTTGGCTAAGTAATGCACAGTGGGACAAACATATTTTAAACGGCACCCCAGAGGATTCCCTGCAGACACTTGAACTAAAAGCTGTTGTTTGGGCATTAACAAAATGGTCCACAGAACCTTTAAATGTTGTATCAGACTCCCTGTATGTTGTAGGAGTAGTTATTTGCTTAGAACAGGCTATTCTCAAAGAGATAAGGAATAAGAGGCTTTTTCACTTATTCTGCCAACTGTTACACTTACTGCAACACTGTACTGAGCCTTATTTTGTTACTCATATTCGCAGTCACTCTGACCTGCCCGGTGCCTTGACAGAAGGTAACGATAGAGCTGACAAATCAGCAGCTCCCACCTGGCGTGATCCTCCTGGATCGACTTCCGACCAAGCTCGTCAGGCTCGTTCCTTTTTTCACCAGAATGCTAAAATGTTATCTCTCCAATTTCATTTAAGTCTCTCAGATGCCCAAGGAATTGTTCAGTCCTGTCCTGACTGTCAGCACTAAGGTGTTGGCATCGGAGTTAATCCCAGGGGTTTGCTGCCTTTGCAGATGTGGCGAATGGATGTCACACATTTTTCAGAATTCGGCTGTTTACAATGTGTTCACGTCACTACAGATACCTTTTCCTCTGTCCTGTGGGCAACACCGCTGTCAGGGGAAACAGCTAAACATGTTAAATGACACTTAGGTGGTTGCTTTGCAGTTATGGGTGTACCCTCACAGCTAAAAACTGATCATGGTCCAGCTTATGTTTCACGCTCTTTTGCACAATTCTGTCAGCAGTGGGGTGTGAGGCATATCACTGGTGTTCCTCACTCTCCAACAGGTCAAGCTGTCACTGAACGAGCTCACCAAGTGCTTAACTCCATCTTACAAAAACAGAAAACAGGGGAGATAGATGGGCTTAACCCCACAAGAGCGTATTTCAAAAGCACTGTATGTACTTAATTTTATCATAGAATCATAGAATGGTTTGGGTTGGAAGGGACCTTAAAGATCATCCAGTTCCAACCCCCCTGCCAGCAGCAGGGACACCTTCCACTAGACCCGGTTGCTCAAAGCCTCATCCAGCCTGGCCTTCAACACTTCCAGGGAGGAGCAGCCACAACTTCCTTGGGCAACCTGGGCCAGTGTCTGACCACCTTCACAGTGAAGAACTTCTTCCTAATATCTAATCTAAACCTACTCTCTTTCAGCTTAAACCCATTTCCCCTTGTTTTGTCATTAACTGCCCTTATGAAAAGTCCTTCCCCAGCTTTCTTGTAGCCCCTTCAGGTACTGGAAGGCCACTATAAGATCTCCCTGGAGCCTTCTCTTCTCCAGGCTGAACAGCCCCAACTCTCTCATTTTTTATGCCTGGTTGGCAATGCAGAGGATCCAGCCATGGTAGTCCATGGACGGGCCTTAGCGGAAAGTCCAGATAACAATAATAGCAAAATTCAGGTATTATGTAAAGATCTTACAGATGGACAATGGAAAGGACCTGCTGAAGTTCGTTTAACAGGAAGAGGTTCTATGTGTGTCCTTACAGATACTGGACCTAGGTGGGTTCCCGCCCGGTGGACAAAACTGTGGGAAGGACAAACTCTACATGGGAAGAACAGTGGGAAACCAGATGTCTCACCCCACACAGATCCAGGACAGACACACACGCAAGTACTCAGCTGTGTCCAATTTTTGAATCTGTAAACCACCTTGACTGACAGAAAGAACAATGGCAATGCACTATCAACCTATGGGTATTTTGATAGAGTTTTTCAGTCTTTTCATAATGATTCAAGCTCATTATAACATCTTACCCAGAACAAATATTTGGATTACTCTGGCTAACCAAATGCAGCAGAACACGCTTTGTTTGTCTCTTGCTACCCCGGACAACCCCTTTTCTACATGTCTGGTGGGTTTACCAGTAGATGACCCCGTGTCTCTTGTCCCTGCACAGGCAAGGAAAGCCACTCACACAGTGCAAGCAGTGGGTGATAACTGGGATGGATGGATCCCATACCTCCCTATTATGCCTGCAGAGCCACAGGAGCTGAATCTGTTGGGATCGGTACCAATGGACTTTTGTGTCTTTTTTAATTTCTCCACAAGCAACACAAGAGTCACTGCCCGGAATGTAAATGCCACTGTCTCCGCTTTTAGAAATAAAACAGCTTGGTGTAGTTCCTTATCTGTGGAGACAGAGCGTGGGCAGGAATACCATCCCGAATTCGTGGAGGCCCCTGCAGCCTGGGCCGTTTAACTCTGTTAACACCTGACATTACCATGATTTTGGGAAAGTTCAAAAATCGGTTAAGAAGCAAGCGCAGCACTCGCTCATTTAAGCAGGACTGTGATTCCAATGCAGAGTTCTGGAATCCTGGAAAAGTAACTGCAGCCTCTGTTTTTGCTCCTGGAGTGGGAGTTACGAGTGCACTAACGAACCTACACAAGTTAGGCTGCTGGCTTTCTCAACAATCTAATCTTACGTCCTTGGCGCTATCAGGCTTGCTGACAGATGCCGACTCAGTTCAACATGGCACTCTGCAAAATCGAGCTGCTATTGATTTTTTGCTTTTAGCTCAAGGCCATGGTTGTGAGGAATTTGATGGCGTGTGCTGTATGAATTTATCAGACCACTCAGAATCAATTCATACGGCCATTAACAAGTTAAAGGAAAATGTCAAACAGCTAAAGGTAGATAATGATGATTGGTTAAGCAAGTGGTTTCGGGGTTGGGGAATACAAGGATGGGTTTTTTCACTGCTCAAGTCAGGATTGCAGGTGTTACTTGTAGTTCTAGTGATCCTCCTTGTTTACTATTGTGTCTGCAAACGGCCCTGCAGAAGATGGTGAACGATGCTTTCGTCGTACAAACAGAAGAAGGGGGAATTGTGGGGTTTCTAAGAGCAAATGGACATTCTGAAGTTGATCAAGTATTATAACCAAGTGTGTGTAACGATAACTTTTAACAATTTGTTACCAGTTTCACCTGTAAGTTAAGCTTTAAGTTTATGGCTTTTTTTTTTTTTTTATTTTGATAAGTTATACTCATAAATTAATCTTGAAGTTAGGCTTTATGGCTTGTATTTTTGTTAAAAAACTCATTTAACCATTATTATATTCAATTTTGCCTTGTATGTTACAATGTTTAACAAAAGTTTTTCTTTTTCTGCTTCTAAAAAGAAAAGAGGGGAATTGTGGGGAGTGTGGGAACATGTCTTGGCGTACCCAGAAAGGACTGTGGGAACTGAAGGGGTACATGTCTGGAGATACAAAAAGCACCTGCATCGACAAGATATGAGAAAGGAACCTTGAAACATATCCAAAGGATGTACCCTGGCAAGCAAACAAGAAGGGATGCACACAAAGCCCATCAGCCAATGGCTCTGCAGAAAAGGGGCGTGTGAACTGCTCGTGCTGCGGGTGAAGAGCCAATAACATGTTAACGGGTGTGGGTGATTTCATTAGTTTTGGGGTATAAATATAACTGTATTAGAACAAATAAATGGCTTCTTGCTTGATCATATTGATCGTGTGGCAGAGTCCATTGTTGAGTTCCTGCACTTCTGTACTGGTTTTGGCTGGGATAGTGGTAAATTTCTCCACAGTAGCTTGTATGGTGCTATGTCTTGTGTGTTGGTAACACGGGGATGTTTTAGTTATTGCTGAGCAGCACTCACACAGCGTCAAGGTCTTTTCTGCTCCTTAGACTGCCCCACCAGTGAGTAGACTGGAGGTGCACAAGAAGTTGGGAGGGTACACAGCCAGGACAGCTGACCCCAAGTGACCAAAGGGATATCCCATACCATATGGCATCACACTCCTCAATAAAAGCTGCGGGAAGAGAAAGAAGGGGGAACATTTGGAGTGATGGTGTTTGTCTTCCCAGATAACTGTTACGTGTGATGGAGCCCTGCTGTGCTGGAGATGGCTGAGCACCTGCCTGCCAATGGGAAGTAGTGAATGAATTCCTGATTTTCTTTTGCTTGCACACGCAGCTTTTGCTTTACTAATAACACTCAACCCACGAGTTCCCACACTTTTGCCATTCCAATTCTCTCCACCATCCCACTGCAGAAGAGTGAACAAGCAGATGTGTCGTGCTTAGCTGCTTACCGGGGTTAAACCAAGACAGCTTCCTTACCTCTTCAGGGTGCTGGTCCCTGCTCATCAAAGACAAGAGCTCTTCCAACAGGTCTGGTCTCCTACTGAACCCCAACTGTTTCACATCTGTTTAGAGACAGGTAGTAGTTAGTAGGTGTGACCGGTACCCCCTACTCCCAACTCCTGGTAATACAGTTACCATAACTAATGCCATTTTATAACCCAAACAGCCATTCTCTGTGACCAAGTGGGTCATGTATTAGTTCCCCTTCCCCTCATTATCAGTCCCTGAAGGTCCTGTGCACCAAGTACATAAACCAAACAGATATCTTCTTCCCCTCCCTGCTGGCCTCAAGAGTTCTGGGTGCCAGGCTGACTACTCTCCTCGTTAACGGCCTTCAAGGTCCCAGGCACCCAGCCAAGCCAGTGGTGACCCTGTCACACAGCAGTGAGGGTAACAGCACATAGAGCACTGTTTGGAAAATCAAGCAGTTACAGGTTCTGTCTAAGTGGGAACTTCAACCCCAGCTGCTGTTGGACAGTAAGACCCATGACCCCTCAGTGAACAGGGACACCACCATTGTCTGCTTCCTCTGATGACAGAGTGGTGACTCGTGTTCTTTTCTATGTTTTTCGAGGCTAGGTTATGATTTTTATGTTCATACAGCAAACCAAGTATTAAGATTTTACCCAATTCACAGAGGGTCTAGGTGATTAGAAACCACAAGCTAAGCAGTCCTATAAACTTCTGTACTACACAACTTATAAAATTGTGATACACTGATTCTGCTTATAGAAATCCTGTGCTGTTCTGATAATAAATTCTATGATCATAAAACCCTGTTAAGAAAATAAATCTTTAACTGTAACTACAACTCGGTGCTGTCATCATTCTGTGAAGGATCCCTAAAAGAACCTGTCTGTCCCTTTAGTGATGGGTGACAGTAGGATATTTTCTGTGTGCTAAAGCCTGTATTTGCATTCTTCTCTCCTCTTCTTAAGGAGCAAAGAACAGGCAAAGAATTTAAATGAGTTAAACCTGAGCTGCTAAGGTACTACTCTCTGGTAAGCATTCAGTTTTCCAAGACACTGACATTTCACTATGACACAGCCATGATCTCTCTGATAGTCTGTGGCTACTGGGTCTGCCTTTCTCTCATACAACAGCCCCATCACTGCACTAAGGAATAATGTCCCTCATGCCAAAGCATCTTACTGTGGCTATTCTGAGCACTGGGAAGATTCCCAACCACCTCCCACTTTGCACTCCTCCTGTCGTAGCCATGTGGCTATCAATCACCAACCTTCCCAGACTGAAGGGATCGCTTCTAACTGGTTGCCTGCATCCAGTGCTTGAAGGAGGTCCAATATATTTTTAGGAGTTGGATAGAAGAGCTGATGAAGGAAGAGAATCACTTCAGTAAACTGTAACTGTTCCATTTCTCCACACTAAAGCTTTGAAGCTTGCTTACCCTAGTGAACACTTACCGAAGAGAACGCTTCTTTGTACCATTTCAACACAACATCAATTTGTTCCATCATGCACAACAATGAAAAGAATTTTGACCTACAGGAGGGGAAAAATGTTCTAATTCAGTAATGATTAGATCAACCAAACCACACAGAAGCAGCAGAAATTATGCTGTTCTGATCAGATTTGTATTGCACATCAGGGAACTGTATGATTGCGATACTCCATACAATTAAAAAAGCAGTAGGGTGTTTTTGTGAGAGAACTTAATGCTGACACTAGGTAACTGGCAGAATTAGTAAGAAGTGGATCACTGCATTTTAAAATCCACAATGCAATCAGGTTTGAGGTATCTGAATCTGTCTCAAATGCAACCTCTGGTTAAGAACTGCTTTAAGAAGTGAACTAAATTAACCTGGTTACTTGTGTAAATTCACAATACAAGCCTGGAACTTTGATCCAGTGCACTGAAGAGGAAAAATGTCTCTACACCAAGAAATGAATTTCCATTAATTTACCTTAATTTATTTACAGGCTAAATAAGGTAAAATCATATGAATCACCTCACACTTGAAACTGCATCTTATTTTGATTATAATTATTTGTCATTAATTTACTGGAGTATCTCTAGTTCCAATACCTAAATAGGCTTTTCTTCAAATCAGTATGCTCCAAGTACTTAATTATGTTCAGTAACTGCAGCACTTAATGACGTTGGTAAAGATGTTTCAGATGACATGATTACAGCATCAAATGGTGGAACTACAGGGGATTTCAGTGCCTAAATACACCTGCTGCACTGCAACCTCTCTCTACAACACCACACAGAGAGCCAGGTCTGACCTGGACACTATTTTGGTGTAACCTCCTAAAGTGCCATCCTAGGTGAACAGGACTGTAGAAAATACAACTGGTTGGTATAGTTGTTGGGTGGGGATTAAACTAAACTGATGCTCTAAGACACTTTATTTCCGTTCAGGCAAGGCCACAAATGGAAAATAAATCCTAAGCTATCACTGTTCTTAAGAAGGACCTAATTCCCAAACTGCACATACAATAACCAGCTGGTGTTCAGATATTGTGCAGGCAGATGCTTTGTTGAATCCTAGTTTGTATGCAAATTGACAACAATACACAAGATGCTGAATGTTAAGCTGTGTTTCACTCACCAGTAGGCATTTAACCGATCCATATCCAAGAATTTCCAGTTGTCTCCCTTCTCCATTGCCTTATTTAACCGATAGGCAAGCTTGATGTCCTTAAGATCACAGCACTGCAAGAAACCAATTAGATTAAAGATACCACACGTAACACTTACTACATCCCTCTGAGACTCACTTTCACAAAGGCACAAAGAGCAATGAGCTGACAGCAAACATTTTTAACAGGATGTGATTCAGTCCAGTGCCTGCCTAGGCATTTTATTTGGTAGTTGACACAAATGTGTGACTCTCCCCCAAAAGTGGGCAACCTAAACTGACACCTCCTGGTGTGGAGACCATCCGACCACTGCAGTGTCAGTAGAAGGGAGAGGTAGGGCACAGAAGACAGGGACGTACTCAGCCAGCTCTAGCAAGAGATGCACGTATCACAGGCATGCAAGGTACCAATTTAGGAGGTAACAAGCAAAGAACTGCAGAATCACGGAGGAAAGTTACAGGAGGTGATGAATGCAGGTGAAAAAGTGAAAGATGTTGAGAGCTAAACTTGTATGACAGGCTGGAAAACTCACAGGCAATTCTGAAACAGCTAGAGGGCTCAAAGGAATTCTGATTGCAGGGAAGAGGTACTTACTGCTTGCATAGCCGTGGTAAAAAAGTTGGCTGAAACAGAGAAAATGGAGTCTGTTAGCTTCCAACTTTGAAGGAGACACAGAGCAGCTCATTAACCCCACCTCCCAGGAGACAGATGAGACAAGTTCCATTAGAAAGCTGAACCTGTAGCTGAGTTTGACAATGTAGCAGGGATATTCACTTTACATGTAAAGACTCTGGTGTGCTCTGAGTCTTGCTAGCCAGTGCTCTGGAGGCAACTATACTGCTGCGCTTTTGGAGACAGATTTAAGCAGATGATCTGTTTGGCTTTAGGCAGTTTTACAAAAGCTACATTCTCTTGTCTGATGCAAGACAGCATTACCTGTCTAACAGGCAGGCTACAAAAAAAGGCAGCGACGTCATTCACCTTCTCTGTTAACTCTAATGGAAGAGAAGAGATGCAACAGAGATGGGTGTTCAGGCAGGTTACCCACCTCTTTAGTACATCCCAGAGCTGCCCAAGAAGATACAACTGCCCCCTGAAAATGTCACCTTCCTGTTTTGTGAGGCTTTGACTCTGGTTCCTGTAACTGACATTTCAAAGCAGCACAGAGGCTGATGCTGCCTGAGGGAGGCAAAGAAAGCCACAGTGGGAACACAAACTACCCTGCTCAGTAGCTCATTTCATCTGTGTGGGGAGAATTTCGAATAGGTGGTTTTGGTTTTCTGAAGGAAGTGTGAGGGCACTGGATGCTGTCAGAGGCTGAAACAACAACTGGCTGTGGGTAGCAAAACAGTGGAAAGAACTGTAAGGCAACTTACTTCAAACCATCAGGTACAACACACCTCCATCTCCCTTGCAAGATGTAATAAATTAAGTAAATAATTTTAAGTTGGAGAATACACTTTTGTGTTATTTGGGTGTTTAGTACACACTTCAGGCAGCAGCTTAGAGCAGAGGAAGAAACAGATTAACACATGTACGAGGACAAAGCAAACAAAAGAGGTGTACAACATCCTGACTATTTCCAGTCTTTTCTCCCAAGGATAAAAAAAAATACTGGCAGGATAACCTAACATGCTACTCCAACATAACATCTCCTAATCTATCTTTGTACTTTAAATGGGCAAAACCCGTATCAACTCCTCAATGGTTTCCTGAAGCATGCACTGAAATGGCTTCTTCATCCCACCACATACAGAAATATCAGCTGCTGAAGGGTGGCTTCACCATGTTAACACCATGTTGTACACAGCACAGCTACAGACACCTCTTTGCCCCAGTCGTCTTCAGACTGAACCTGCATCCACTTCCAAATGTACAGAAAGGCTTAGGAACATCCTAGGGCAAAGCTGTGTACATACAGATGGCAGAAAGAGAGAGTGAGACGTGGGATGTTCAGCATCTACCCTTGCTACAGACCCAAGCTTCAGTTTTGCTTGAAGTTTTATTTTATGCAATTTTCTGAAAAGGATTAGGAAGAACTAGAATAGGAATTCACACCACACCACAAAAAAACCCTCTTCACCAGACAGGTATCATTTCATGAAGCTGCTAGCAGATGTTCCTCCTTAAACTAGTCTTGTAAATACCCTTGTGTTTTTCAGTGGGACCCAAATGCTCATTCACACAGGCTACGTTCCTACTTCCACACAGCAGCCAGTGCACTGCTGCAGAGCTTAACTTCCCAGCAATGGAGTTTATCCTTCTTTGTCTCCAAAAAGCATCAGCAGGGACTGATGTAAGCAAGTTGCACGTGTACTTCCTAGCTGGGTAGAACTACCTGAAATTCATAGGTACCTCTTCACCCAAGCTTAATCAATGCAGATCGTCAGATATACCGAAGTCCCATACCATCATCAGGATCCTGGGGAGTGAAACTCCTGTTCTCAACGTCATCTAGCACCTCAGAGAGGATGCCCGATGGGAAAAGATCAACTGTAGGAAAAACAGACAAGCAACGTCGCATCTCAGTTTTGCTAAGCACTTCACTAGCAAATAACATCAGCCTGCAAATATCATAGAATGGTTTGGGTTGGAAGGGAACTTAAAGATCATCCAGTTCCAACCCCCCTGCCATCAGCAGGGACACCTTCCACTAGACCAGGTTGCTCAAAGCCTCATCCAGCCTGGCCTGGAACACTTCCAGGGAAGGAGCATTCACATATATAATATGGAAATGGAAATAAGCAACATGATTTCAAACAAGTGTCATGATTCTTTCACCTGTGCCCCTACTTGAGGTACAACACACCAGCTGCAAATTTTATTTCCTCTAAAATTTGCTCTACTATTGCCAGATTTCCACAACAGAGCAGATTCAGAAAGATAAAAGTACTTTCTAGCAAGGAATCCAACAGACCTGGAAGTTTGTCTGTTACAAGGCTGCACTGGGAAAAGCAAGGCATTTCATAAACAAACAAACAAACAAACAAAATTTAAAGGGGAAAAAAAAACCAAGAAAAACAAACCCAAACCCAGAGAGATTCCAGAGCAGTTCCTCCACATTTGTTAAAACACAAGGGCTGCATTCATGACTACTGTGTCTATTCTCTTCCCACGCCCACAAATTTTTGGCTAAAGGATCTGCAACAGTTGGGCTTCCACCTTCTAACACAGCTGTATTTCAAGACAGTTGCAACGCACAGAACTGTTGCAGAGAAACAAAATCCCTGTGCAACTTCTTCCCTGTGAGTGGCACAGTCTATGAAATCACATGTGCTGTAGTCAGATCCAGCCTCGTCAGAGACTGAGCAGCATTTGGTCTAAAACTTTATCAACTTGTGGCCACAAATGGAAAGGAAATGGGCTTTGTTTCCAGTTCTGCCAGTTCTCAAAACACAAGGACTCTTCCCTCCCTGTTAGAGGTTATGATCCTTGTAGCTTTTTCTTCGCTCAAGTAGGATCAGACTGCACAGGTGACATTAGGATTGCACATATAACAAGCTGTCTTTTAATCCATAAATCAACTGCCTTCACCCACCACATTTTGAAAGCATTTACAGCAAGTGTTAAACAGGACACATTCCTGGACAAGCTGATATTGCACGTACCTCCTCTATAAAATATAGAGAGAAGATGATCATACGTTGCAAGGCTTGGCTCTGAAAAGCAAAAACACTGAAGTTACTTTGACATTCTCGGCTGAGCTTTATGCCTGAGCTCTAATTCACAGTGTCCAGCCCTTCCAGTCAGGCAGCATGCATAAATTTACTCCATTATTTCTCTCCATGTCCACCTTAACGCTGGACCAGATTTCACATACAACTGGGAGAGATGGTTATGAGGGTGGACCTCCAGCTGTTCACCCCATATTGCTCTGGGGCAAACAGCCAAGCTTTCCTGCTCTAAATTAAAAGCAAAACCAGTTCATAACTAGTTTTCCATTCTGCTCATGAACCTCTCTCTGGTGTGTCAGCAAGCATGTTACCAGGGCAAAGCACATACTGCAAGGCACCAAATCAGCTATGCCAATATTCCCTGCTTTTGCAATGTTTACTTGACATCAAAAACCATCATCTAGATCAAAAGCTTTCTTTTCTGTAAAGATGTAGATATCTAGATCTGAACTGGTTTGGGTGGCTTGTGAAGTAAATCTCCTTGATCTATGGGAAGCCAACAGACTCAGCTGCCTGCTACAAATTTCTATTTGTATTACCTGTGATTTCTACAGCAGTACTACAATAAAGACCCAGATGAGAAAGAGCCTATGGGCCAGGACACACTCCCCCACTGCATACACACACCTGTCCTTGAGTAACTAGAGGTAACTACAGGTAAAAAGGTAATTATACATATGCTCCTAATCTAAAAGACTACAGCATCAAAATGCTTCACTATTTCACCTAAGGGGCCAAATGGACCCACTATATTGTAATTAGCAATCAACACTTAACAGAGACTGAAGGTGATGATTCAGTCTGAGATCCACAGGCACTGGCTTGCTGAGTGGACGCAGCTTAGTACTTACACGTTTTTATTTCTTAGTTCTCTTGCAAACAGAAACAAATAGTGAAGTTGAGAACACAGTGAGAAATGCTCCTTTCCACAAGCCCTGGACCAACCTTCCCTGCAACTAGGAACTGCTGTGTGGTTTTGCTGATGAACTCTTAACAATTTCAGAGGTGGTACTAGAACATAATAACCATTCTGGTTCTCTTACCTATATCAAGTGCTTCCATTTCCTTTATCACCAATAAAGACATACTTCTGCCTACACCACCACATCTTCTCAGAGTCTTCAGTACAGCATTAAAAGTTAGCAGATTCGGTTGCACTTTCTGTTGAGCCATGTGATTCAGGAAGACCTTAAACAAAAACCCCAAAGCCTTAGTGCTTCACATGTTATGGATCACAGTTCAGCTTTTGTAGGTATCCATGCCTCCATCTAATCCCTATCAACCCCTTCAAGTGAACAACTCTACCTCAACTCATCATTAAGGGAGTACCATCTAATTTATAATTAATTTGACCAAAAAAACAAGACCACAAAATTATACCAGATTAGACCTTGGAGAATTGTGTCTAGAACATCAAGGAAGTTTTTAAATGTACATACTATTTTTCCTTACTGATGTTATGTCATTAAAACCAGACCTTCCATTGCTACCCCTCAAAATTTCAATTCCATCACACCACCATGAAACACAATTCAGAGAAGAGTTTTTATCTAAAATAGTTTGTTTTTATCTCCCAGCATAATTTCCCAATTACTTCTGTCCAGGGAGTTCTTTGATCAGGTATGTTCTCACAAGGCAAACCATTCTGCAAGGGCAAGGTTGGATTCTGTATATTTGCACTACTCAGCAGTTAGTTTGTACATTTAAAGTAGAGCATTTCCTTTGCAGCAGGTATTAGTATCTTTGTGCAAAGCTCTTGTTTTCAGTCTTCTAACAACTGCAAAATTCTACTGATAAAACAGACCCAGACCCTACACTCTTACCCCTTCCCCATCTCTTTCATCCTACCTCCTTACCTTGGCTAACTCCCATCTTTCTAAGAACCTCTCCTTTAGATATGGGACTGCTGTAATCAGTGCGTTGAAGGTGTGCACATCAGCTGGAAAATGTAAGGTAGTTCATTTTAACTGACAATTGTATTCTACAGAAAACACTTTGTTCTAGCATGGCTCAGTTTTTGGCAAAGTCTCATGCAAACCTTTTTTCCAGTGAGCCTGCCACATGCCAGCTGCACTGAAATAAACAGTTTGCATTCAGCTCCCATGATCTAGCTGAGGTCCGTACCCCTGCGCCAATCATCACTGCCATGAAATAAAGATTCATATGCCCAGCAACAGGTTTCTGTTACTGAGACCACAAAACCAAACCAGGATACACTCACCCTTGTGTCTTTCATTCAATAAGTCTATGTACACGTCATAAGCTTTAGCAAAAGCCCCGTGCTGCAAAAACAAACAAAACCCAACAAAAATTAACAATCTCTATGACTGTGGGAGATTTCACAAGCTGAAAAAAGTCGTTTCAGCACTGAAGAGTAACTTTACCTTCACCATCCCACGGATCATTGTGCAATAGGAGTGTGCATTCCTTTCTGGCATTATCTTAAATATCCTTTCAGCATTGTTGTTCTCCCTAGAATCAACAAACAGGCTGAATGTTAAAGAACTCAATAAAAGACACCTTTAGGAAAAGGATTCAACATGCAGAACAAAATAATGGGCTATACTTCCAAGGGCTGACATTCAAATATATTACTTGTGACACTCTGAGCTATTCTACAATCAGTTACTAGATTTCCAGCAACACTTTTAAAGATTAGCAAACATAGATATATTTAACAAATAAAACCTTCAAGTATGGGCTGCTAAAAAGTCTTTAAGTCTGTTTTATAACAACAATGCATGTGCACAACCCACTGAATACAGGAATATCAGTAACATTTTCTGTACCTCCATCTAGAGCCTGACAACTGTGAACCTCTTTGGAATTGTCTCTTTGGAGCCTTCTGCTCTGAAACGCTGACCTGGAGAGATTTGTGCAGAAATAAGGTTCTCGGAGTTCAAAGTTATGATCAAATATCAAATGATGCAATTGGGTAACAACACAGAAGTTCAGCAGCAATTTATATGCTACCGAAGGTGCTTTTTTAAACATTAAAATAATTAATTTCTATTATAATGTTCAGGAAGCAGTAACTAGATTAAGAATATTGTTTGTGTTATTAAATATGCTAACAAGGTAAATCATATGTATCTATAGAGCTGATGGGAATCAAGAGACTATAGCAAATGCTCTGTGAAACCCTTTCTCCCTCAACAGTCTTCCCAGAGACAGGTGCTGTGCAATGCATGTACCACTGTACCCTGCGCCCTGATACTCTGAGGTGACACAAGGAGCCCTCAGCTTCACTGAAATCTAGTTAATATGGTTCAGAATTAACTAGGTGATCTTCCCTACAGGTACTAGAGTTGTTCTATGCAGGCAACTAGAAAAACAATGCTGTCAGTGAGAAACAGTTATTGAAATGCAGTTCAGCAGAACTAAGCCAAGAGAGGGTTCCAGCTGCTAAGTTCAGCTTTATGGAAACCACTTTTGCTACTAGGTCAGACACGGGATTTTTATAACTGCTGCATCTCTTGGGAACATTGACTGCATCTGACCCTCTTCACACCATCTCCCAGGTGTACAAAAATCCTGACATCACCCTGATACACTCCCACAATGAATGGAAGAAATAAATAAACAGAGATCAACAGGTTTTTCATACCCCTGGTTCCTCCAAATCCTCTTTTATTTCTTCATCTTTTTCCGGAGTAGATTCTGCATCTCCACAGAAGCACAACAAATCTAAAAGGCTGTTTGTGGTCTCCAGAGATACAGGGGTACCTATGGAAAATAAGGATGTACAACAGTCAGAAAGTAAAGAACATGCCATTCTACAGCTGTACCAGAAAACTTTTGAACACCCAGTTATGCCACTTTGTTCTCTTTTGACATAAAGGCATTCTTCTCTAGCCAGTGTGTAAAACCTGGGTGTGACCCTTAATACTTCCATGAACCCACCCATAGCAGAGGACAATTTTAACACTGAACTAAAGTATCTGTTTTTCTATTGAAGCCACTGAAAGGGGAGTTTTCCTGACTGAGTGGGAGAGCAAAGTGGGAGCTGGCAGACAAAACTGTGAAGCAGAACAAGCTCAATACAATATCTGAAATTTCTAGTGCTTTTCATAACTACTCCTAGGATAAACCCTGCTGTGAAGACCACTTTGTGTGCTTCATTTTATATGAAACAGACTTAAAACCAACCAAAGAAAAGAGCTATTTGATGGAATCATCTCCTTTCCATCTTGTAGTGGATATGAGAAGGTCTCACCTTCCCAGTAAGTTTTCCTCCTTTAGATTCTGTGGCAGTTACAGTTTTCTGTTGCTTCCTCCTCGATCACCCATCACAAAGATTAAGGTCCAAATTAAGGAGGGACTAAGAAAGACTCATTTATTGGGGTCAGGTCCACAGAAGGGGCACTCAGTTGGTATGCTACACCAGTCCAACACAGCAGCAAAGCACTCAGCACAGACACAGCTTATACCAACCCATAGGTTGCTGCGTGAGGGCCTTTGCAGGCAGAATAGTATCACTCAGTCACATCACATCTGCCTGTAACAGGCCCTGCTCTACTGCATCACAAATTGTTCCACTTTGGAAGGGAAGGGAAAAAAAAACAACCTCATCACATCATCTGCATGTTGATCAGCAAAACATCTGTTCTCCCTATCACCAAAGCAACGTGGTGGATAGGGAAGGCTCAACAATTCTGGAGAACTAATTAATCAGACCAGAGTCAGTTGTGAAAGGCAGCAACATAATGAAAATTGTCTCCATAGCCTGTACCAGCTACTAAAATATTTTTGCCACAATTTAAGTAGAGCTCCACCACAGAACTTGGCAGGTGACCACATACCTGCTTGTACGAGCTGATCAAACAGGTCCACAGACTCCTTCACCCTTCTGAGGTGGACACGCTCTTTTAGAGCCTCCTCACTCACCCCTTCAATCTGAGGTGTAAGAACCTCAGGCATCAAGCACTAAAAATGAAGAGTGCAAGTTAGACACGAGCTCAAACCTTCTCTAAACCATCGCTAAAATATTAACCAAATATGCTTCCTCTTCACCCAGTACACTGCTTTGATAATCTCCGGACCCTCCCAGCCTAACAAGAACAGTCCTTCTGGTGATGAAGGACCACACCTCCTGATCTCTCTTTCATGCTAGTAAGTCAACATTTATTTTCTTACTTTTGTCTAAAGAACCCAATATGATATTGAATTTCTAAAGAAAAACGTTCACTTCAGAAACATAAAGGAAATACAGCACTGCTTTCATAGCTGTTTGCAAAACAGTTCACAAAATTAACCTTTTATGTTAGTTTTGGACAAGTCTGACAGTTGATTCCACTATCTGACAAAGGACAAATACAATGAAAATGAAAAGCAAAAAGCTTACTGGTATGTCGGGCTCTGCAGAAATCTTGTCAAAATATTGAGGAAATTGTTTAATAATGTATTTTGCAACATTTCTCCCAGACTCCTTTGACAATGCAAATAGGCGCTGCACAGGGATGAGAGGGAACAAGACGAAGAAACATGCAATTAAAAGGCTGAGAGTGAGAAAAACAAGTTCCATAACACTGAGCGTTCTGATGGGATCAAATTAAACTCACGTTTCTTTCACAACTCTTAGAAAAAAACACAAGCCTGAGACAATATTCCAGATAAACATTCTGGTGTTTATGCCAATATAAGAGTGTCTATTCTTTAAATGAGACTGTAATTTGCTTTTCTGTTACTCAGTCAAGGGACAAAGTTCTGTACCAGACACATCTGAAATGCTGCACTACTACCTCAGGCTCAAAGCATCTCACTTTTCAGTTACAGCACACAGATGTTTCTCTCCCTCCTTTCCAAGAGCACCACCCGATTCCCATTCACTGCTTTTCCTTAAGTTCTAAAGTGAGACCCTCCTTCACTGTTTCTTTTAAAACTCTTCACATTCAACAACTGCCTTCAGCCTTCTCAACGGCTTCATCTCTGGTGTGTACAAGAACTGAAGTTCTCTCAGAGCCATATCACTGATGTGCCATGACATATCTCAGCTCCCAGTCTTCTCTTGCTATGTTCTCATTAACATCACACACAGCACTTCCTTCTTGCCCTCATTTCCAGTTCTGCTTTCTCCTGCCTCAGCTTCACACTGTCACATCTTATGCAAAGATAACAACAGGGGAAGACTCTTTTCCTTCTTCCTTTTCCTTATCATCTCAATACCCCTATTCCCATAAGCCCAAGTTACCAAATAGCTGCTCTGTGATAAAACTCAAATTCCTGGGGCTTGGCCAGGACAATTAACTGGTAACATGTAGTGTATGAACTAACACACTCAAGTGACCTTGTGTGTTATACATTTAATTCAAATTTAACTAAACTGTAAGCACAAAATCTCAACACTTGCAATACCACATATTCACAGTCCATATCCAAGGTATATAAAACCAGTTTTAACAGGTTGAATGCCTCATCTGAAGAATTACTGTTGGGAGTTACTTAACAGACTAAGAACATGGAGAAACAGAACAACTCAGCAGGTAAGCCGCTAACTTGTAGGAATGTTACCAGAGCTGTGTCAGCTGGAAGGTCCCTCCAGCCCCAGGAAGAAGAGGTAACTGTGTGTGCAGGGTGGATTTCATAGAATCACGGCATGGTTTGGGTTGGAAGGGACCTTAAAGACCATCCAGTTCCAACCCCCCTGCCATCAGCAGGGACACCTTCCACTAGACCAGGTTGCTCAAAGCCTCATCCAACCTGGCCTGGAACACTTCCAGGGAGGAGCAGCCACAGCTTCTCTGGGCAACCTGTTCCGGTGTCTGACCACCCTCACAGTGAAGAACTTCTTCCTAATATCTCATCTAAACCTCCCCTCTTTCAGCTTAAACCCATTTCCCTTTGTTTTGTCATTAACTGCCCTTATGAAAAGTCCTTTCCCAGCTTTCTTGTAGCCCCTTCAGGTATTGGAAGGCCACTATAAGATCACCCTGGAGCCTTCTCTTCTCCAGGCTGAACAGCCCCAACTCTCTTGGCCTGTCCTCATAGGAGAGGTGCTCCAGCCCTTGGATTTTCCAAGAGAAACACTACAGTCATTAAACTTTCAGAAATACAAAGAGGAGAAAATTCAGATAGAAATGTGAAACTTCTTGTTTTCTTTTGTAATTGAAACTAAGCTCCAATTAGATAGAGTTTTTATAGCCTAGATGAAGGGGAGGGGGGAAGCTATCAAGGACTTGGAAGGAAATACTTACTGAACTGGCTGCATTTCTTGGCATAAGGTAAGGGTCATCCTGGAACATATAATGAGCAGCAGTAGGGTCCTGTAGGAAGGAGAACCCAGGATTGAAATGTTTACAGTTCTATACACAGGCATGCTGTATACATATCCCACTGCCTCACAGAATTTAAGGCACAATCAACAGTTCCACCGTAACCACCACCTGATGCCCATTTTACAAAAGCTCCTCTTGTTCAGAAGGCTTAACCTGTCTGGAAACAGTTTTAAAAAGCATTTCAATTATAGACACACATGTGGGTTAACATAGTGACAACAAAAGGGTCCTTACTAAAATACATGAGTGCCCTGAAAAGCAAGCAGTCTCAGGGGAGCTGAGAGCACTTGCAGGATCAGATTCAATTTCCAGAACCCAAGACAGGATTAAAGATGGCATCACAGCGTTTCCAGTTGTTGCCTAGCAAAAGCAGACCCTGATGGCTCTTTGCAAGGCTTACGTTCTGGACTGAGATTGGGAAGAGGCAGCTTGGATTGGGAAGCTGAACTGGTAAAGGAACTTGCTCCTGATGTTAGCAAAAGCCTTATCAAAGTATGACAGCTTTCACTGGTAGTTGCAGCTCTCTCTTAGCACTAGAATGAGACTTTAAGGGCACAGCAAAAGTTAAAATCCCTTAAAAAAACAGAGGTAAGTGTCTCATCTTACATTTATGGCCAAACTAGAAGTAAAAGCCTCCAGAGTGCAAGGCTGTTGTGCGAGATGGACAACTTGACCTGTTTCCACAATCAACAGAACTACTTACCCTCTTCACAGTAGAAGCCAGTGTTTGAAGAACTGCTAGCTTATCCCTGAAAATAAAGGAGATTTCATTATACTCGCTTGCAGACTTTGAATGTTACACATCACATTGTATGCAGAACAAGCACAGGATCATCCTGGCCTGTGAGGGTTTTCAGTTCTAGGAAATAATGGGTTTGCTGCACTGAGAAAATAGCACTTTTTGCAAAGGGAGGGAAAATTCAACTACAAAAACGGTCTCAGTTCTGGAACAATCACGGGAAGGAGACTTTGATGAAAACCAGAAAAGCACATGTGCTTCCTGCTACCACTCCTGCCCTTATTGTACAGTATCAGAGAAAGAACATAGGGGAGGGAGACAGAAAGAATTCCCTGGAATGCTTCTCTCGAAGCCTGCCATCTCTGAGGGGTGGATACACGAGTCCCTTTCCAAGTCTTGGGAGGAAAAAAAACCCAAACCAAACCAAACCTAGTTTTCTCAGGACTCCTGTGCCTGTGGATCCTTCAGACTTTTGTTGTGTTTCAATCAAACAAGGAAAGACCCCTGAAAGTGTTTAGGTGAAGGTGGTCTTATTTTAGGTTTACATGCAGACACCATTTGGCTATAAACTTTGCTTTTGCTGTACAGTCAAAGCAATTTCAACTTAAGTGCTCCCAAGAAAACACCTTTTGTTCAGCTGCATAATTGCTAAACAAGATTTATCCAAACAGTTTATATTGCTGAAAGAAACACATCAACATGTGGACAGCCAAATGATTTTACAGATTTCTAGTGAATGTGATCTTTTACAAAGAAACAGAACTATGTTTAAAAATACAATTCCTTACAACTGTTTTAAAAGAAAGGCCAAGAATGGGGTGTACCTGCACTGCACAGAGTGTAAGAGTCAAAAATATTCCCAGAGCTTCCAGACATCAGGAGAGTAACTAGTGGGACATTAAATCCAGGAATACAACAACCTGAATTTTTGTTTTCAACTTTGGTGAACTACATTTAGCTGCCTAACAATTATTTTCTTCCAGGTCAAGAGATATTCCACCAGTAAACACTCACCAGGTTTTCCTTCGTGGGAGCACAATTTCTTCTTGAGTAACTACGAGAAGCAATATTAAAATTGTTATTAGAGACCCAGAGAAGTCCAAAGAAAACCTTGATCTCATGAAAATTGAATTAAGCTGATCCAGCCGAAAAGTACTAAAGCCAAGATTTTAAAACCATAGTCTGATGTAGGCCACAATTTACTGGAGTGGTAACAGAAAAGGCTGACAGGGAGCTTAACAGTCTTGTGTCAAGACAGAATAAGGGCCCTATGGAAAACAAACCTCAGAGAGACTGTACCCACTGAACCCTCAAAGAGATCACTCATCCAAGCTTCTTTGACCATCCTTATTCTGTATCTTCTTGCTTGAGCCCCAACCTTTCCCAGTCCTTTGGTTTCCCACTCTTAATCCTCCAGTTTGAAGTTTGCTGTCTCTGCCCCTTTGGCTTCTCCAGTTCAGCCTGCCTGGGCACTGCAGTAAAGTGCCCTCTGAAGTTCCTGCTCTGACAGCCTGACACCCACTGTCAGCTCCTTCCACCCCACGGATCAATCCACCCAGCTTTCCCAGAGAGGAAAAAAGGACAACACTAAAAGAAGCAGCTGTAGGTTGTCAGCAAAGCACATTAGCAAATTCATTCACAGAGGAGCATGTGGGACCTCCTGATCACAACCCCCAGAGCCAGGGTTTGCAGAAGCACTTTTCCCACTGCCTCTGAGTTGATGCTTCCATGAGCTGTTACTGACTGGCAGGAACGTGTTCCCATGTGCAGCACGGCTCCAAGCAGCCCAGCTTACTTTCCTCACAAAACCTATAGCAGAAATATGGTAAGGAGTACAGAGAAGAAGCAAGAACGTGAAGGAAAATGCCAGGATTAAGATGGAAATCTCCTTATTTTTATTTTATAGTTTATTTAGTTTGAAAGGGGAACTGGACAAGTCATGGAATTGGACAAAGTTCATGCTCTCAGAGCACGGAGCTGGTTGGTGGTGAGGGTAATCAAGCTAAGCCAGGAAATCTCTGCACAATGAAGATGGGGGGGAAGAAATTCCAAGAAGAGAAAGAGTATTCATGTCTTCTTTACCTCCTGATGTACTATATTGTTTGAAGATTAAAAACATATATGCAAGAAACTAGTAATGAAGACATCATACCTTCTGAACTGTCCACAGTCTTCCCAAGAGCTGTACTACCAGAAGAGCACCTACAAAGCAATCAGAGGTTTGAATTTATGGTAGTCACATTAATATAGTGAAAGCAGATTAATGAAATTCTGTACTACAGGTCAGAATTAATTAATACATTAGAAAGAAAAAGTCACTGTAAATGTCACTCTGCTACTAACTCCAAATTATCATCATAAAACTCATAGTTGATGCTTCTCTTAAAGACTTAATTTAGAGACACAAAGTTATACACAGAAAATCATACTACTAAAACTTGTAGTATTTTATTTTTCATGATATCATGGCTTTAAAGTAGTTTTAATGAATTACTGCACCTTAGAATGAAAATCCTGTAACAGAATTCAGAAAAGACACTTTGTGTTTTAAAGGCAGGATCTATCTGAAAGTAGGATCTTTTAAATAAATAGTTTAGACCTGAGTAGTGTCTGCACAAGCAGAAGACCCCGAACTGGGATGCAGAGAAATGAGACCTCTCTAGTTCCAGCTACCCAGTCTCCACAGAGCTGCAGACAGCACACTCATAACCACGGCTGCAGAAGCCACATCCATCTAAACTTCCTGCTGCTATTTACTGCAAAGCATCTGCTCTGAGCTCAGCTCAGCCACAGGACGCAGCTCCAATCCTTACAACTGCTCATATTTTACTACTTTTAACACAAATTAAAGCTTACATTAAAATACTTCCCCCCTCCTGAAGTGATCTAACACTGAAGCCCCACTGTAACTGGTATCTGCATGTGCTTCCACACTGACCCCGACCCTGAGGGAGATGCTGTTAACGTGCATTCACACCTCTGTGCTTTACAGTGATGCTGCATAATGCTGGCTGCTCCTGCGTGTCACTGTGTCCTGGTGTTGAGCTGGGACAGAGCTGGGTTTCTTTTTAGTAGCTAGAACAGAGCTGTGTTTTGGTTTCAGCTGGGATTTGTTATGAGAGAAACACTGAGAACATCCCAGTGTTTCATTTTTGTCACTGAAAGTGAAGGATTTTGTGTTCTGTTAGTCTACAAGTGCAAGATCTGGGGGGGGGGAGGAATGTTTAAATTAATAAGTTAAACTGGCATTTGGATATGACAATGGGATATTCCATATCATATCATGTAATGTCTAGTACATCATCACGAGGGTCTCTCCCTCTCTTGCTCTCTCTGGCTTTCACTCGGGCTCTGGCTCTCCCGGGATTGCGGTTTCGGTTCGGGATTGTCACTGCTCTGGGATCGTTATCTGGGAACAGGCCAGGCTTGGTCAGTGGGTGGTGAGCAATTGTGCTGGGTATCACTCATTTGCATATTGTGTTACTGTTATCATTATCACTACTATTTTAATATTAGTACTATTTTACGGGGTTTTTTTATTTCTATTCTTAAATTGTTCTTATCTCAACCTACGAGTCTCCTTACCGCTGCCCCCAGTTCTCTCCCCTATGCCCTGGGGAGGGAGCGAGCGGGCAGCTGTGTTTGGCTGAGACCACCACAGTCACACAACCGTATCAGTTACGATGTTACTGTCTCAAATGTGAGTTATATTTTGCCTACAGAGCACCCAGAGGATTGAGAACCTTTCATTTGAGGCATATCCTGAATCAACCTCCCACCCCATCTGCTTTTTCGTGTCATCACGTAACAGCTCAAGCTCACTCCCGAGACAGCTCTGAGTCACAAAAAAGCAGGGACAGGCCTGATACCAAAAGACCATCCCCTTCTGCTTAAAACAATGGGGCATTTAAAGTTAGTTACATATCAGCTAAGTCTAGTCTGTAGTCTAAAATAGCTAACAGGAGACTTGAGGCATTAGATCTTCGATAAGGGAGTGATGCTGGAGTAAACCATTTTGGGGAGACAAAAATGTAAACGGGCCAAGAGATGAACTAAGCATGTGCAGAAATAAAATTCAGCTAAAGGGCACAGTGACACAAGTTTCCACGATCACCAGACAGGCCCTGAAGACGACCTGTGCGCATGCGAAAAGCACATTTACATACAGCAATGAATGAATTCTTAGCAATGTAATGAATCATAGGATCACAGAACGGTTTGGGTTGGAAGGGACCTTAAAGCCCATCCAGTTCCAACCCCCCTGCCATCAGCAGGGACACCTTCCACTAGACCAGGTTGCTCAAAGCCTCATCCAACCTGGCGTGGAACACTTCCAGGGCCAGGCTGGATGAGGATGAATATGCTTATGGATGAATATGTTTATGATTTCTTGGACAATAACTGAATATGGATGTTTCGATAGTATAAAGCTTTTGCAGAGGGACAAGTCGGGATGCACGACAGGTGGGGCGATCCCCCGTGCATCCGGCGCTGCAATAGAGAATGCTGCCTCCTGAAACTCCCAAGCGACTCTCACAGAGTCTCTCCCGACCGGCTCTTTCGGTCCCGGGCCCCAGAAGAGCCGCTCCCTCACCACAGCCCAGCCCAGCCCAGCCCCGGCCATGC
>NW_010308518.1:0-284 GCF_000700745.2 Antrostomus carolinensis
GAGCGTGTAAAACAGTCGGGAACCTGCCAAGCAGGCTGAGTAGGTTTTGGTCTCACGTTTAAACATGAAGTATGTGACCTCCAGTTTGAGGCTGGGATAAATCTGTGGTTCTCGCTCCCGTTTCGCTTTCTGAGCTTCCTTGCCTTCGGCATCAGCGCAAAATTAAAGTAGGACCCTTGTCTGTTCCCTTTAAGCAAAACACTGCGCTTTCAGGATCATAGTGGAAACACAATGCTGTGATAATTAGCTGGATGCTGTGTTATTTATATTAACGAGTCGTCTTG
>NW_010308518.1:340-17207 GCF_000700745.2 Antrostomus carolinensis
TCAAGAAAGGTATTGCCTTTTTGTGCAGCAGTGGGCAGAGTAGGGTCCTGAGGATTTCTGGGGCTCTTTAGTGCAATAAACCCAAAGTATTTCTGTTCAACTGTTGTCAGCACAGTTTACATCTTTGTAGCAGGTCATGAAATAGGTGAGTGAAGCTTGTGAGGTATGTGGGAGGGTTGTGTTTGTTTTCTAACACTCCCCTTCTGCCCCAACACACTGCCCCTGTTCTTTGATCACAGTACTGTAACAGGGTTTTGGGGAGAGGGACAGAGGGGAGTGTAACTTAACCAGCTGCATTACAGTGAACACAAAACGCTTGTTTCATTCAGAAGAGTTGCTGAACTGTGGAAGGGGCTTCATACAGAATATTAGTTTATATATTTAAACAATACGACAGAACTGATACTGTAATGTATTATAGCAGCATAGCTGGTTCTGGAGTCCCTTGGTTAAGAATGAGTTTGGGGGCCTTGCAGAGGTTTGTATCAGGTAACTCACTTTTGAGTGCTGCCATTTGCTCTACTTTGATGCGAGGAACCAAAGTGCTAACAAACAGTTTACATCTGGGAAACAGCATATTGCTCCTGATTTTAAGTAGTCAGCTGACACCTCAAGTCACTTTCCCAATTAGAAGACTTGTATAACTGTAATTACAGTGAACAGTTTTCTGCTGAACATCACGGAAATGATCCTTTTCTCCCCTCCATTATGCTTTTCTATTGACTACAGTATTCAAAGTGCATGTACCTACTTGCTCTCTTCCTTCCTCCTTCCCTTCCTCTTAAAATCAGTATGCATGTGTCTAGTATTTTTCTTCCTTCCCCAGACAGTAAACACATCAGCCATTGCTCAGATCGCTTTTTCTGCTATCATTTTCAATGAAAAACTTCCCTAGATCATAGAATAAGCTCCTGCACTAAGGTACAACGTCCATTGCTCGGGACAATAGCTTTCTATTGTCACTTCTTTTGTTGGTAGAGGACCATTTAGACCTTTCTTTGAGAAGAAACCATGTGGGTCTCCTTACCAAGTGTAACTGACCCATTACAAAGCTAGTTAATCAGATGTTTGGTGTATTGGGTTTTCCCCTCACTCATTTCCTGCTTTAAGGAATGTCATCGCTAGGAGCTACACTGTTCTATCACTCTTTCTGAGATTTCACTTACAAAATGTTTACAGAAGGCTAAGGAATTAGAGGCATAAACTTTTGCAGTTTAGATGAGAAAAACAGAGCACCATTTACTGTCTTATTGTTATCTCTAAGCACATTAGAGATACGCTATAGCTTATAACCCTTTTAAATTGTACCATAGGTACAATTCCTAAAGTACTGTTTGCTCAAATCTAATTAAGGTACACAGAAATTAATTTTTGTCTCTTGTGAGCTATTGCCCATGAATACCAGTTGTCTTTTCATGCAGTAATGATATTTGGTCCTTAATGAGCTGTATGCAGCTTAAACACTAGCGATTGGACTGCTTGGAGGGAGCTGTTGTGGTCTGTGAATTTGTGTGGGATAAAGTGTTTTCATGCTTGTCTGCAAGTTGTTCTTTTTCACGGAAGCTTTTCACAGTTAGTAGACAAGGAGGGAGACGATTTCGTTCTTTTATGCATATGGACCTCTTTCTCCTCCCCTTCCTTAATGCCAAAAAACCTTTTAAAACGGAGGCATTTATGAATGCCTGGGCATGACTCAGGTGAATGACTTGCAGTTATTAAAGACAGCATTTATAGTAAATCAATTGTTTGATAAGGAAGAGTGCATTGAGGGCATGTTCGATATTATGTTTATATAAAGGAAGACTGGAGCAAAATCCTGCTTTTTTCACCTGTTGACTCAGGAGGTCATTAATTGTGTCTGACAAGTAAGCAAGATAACTGGGATATTTGCTGGGTCCAGAATTTCTTTGTGCATAGGCAAAGTTATTGATCCTGTTCAAGCTGGATGGATGTAGTAGTTAATTACAGCCTTGGGGATATTTTCCCCAAGGGTGGGCTGTGTAATCAGGCTCTATGTAATCTTTCTACCTGTTTCCAAAAGGTTAATCACTTAATAGATTTCAGCTGAGCACCTATTAAATGACAATATTTAAATAGAAGTTGAGTGTTTAGAAGACTTTGTACACATACATTTTTCTCTTCTCAGCAAGAAATACTGTTTTAGTTCTCTAGTTTATTTGTGGATAATCATGTTTAGTTCTTCATTCATTCTTGTGCAATTGCTATGACTAACCTGTTTTTGACTATTCATCAGAAATTTTAATAGTGTCAGTATGCTCTTGCTTTCTCCTATATCTTTTAGCATTTTATATATCTTGGAGAAAGCAGGTCCTCATGGATTCAAAGGTTAATTTACCTGTGCTAAGTGTGAAGAATTGAACATGCTTGCTTTAGTAGTGTAAATTTGGACTTTTTAACTAAAAGTAAACTGACTGTATTTTGGATTAGAACTTGGCTTAGAATTGTGTCTTTCTCAATAACGTATGTTTACAAGACTCCTGTCTTCTCTTTTCTTCTCTCTATTCACTAGCCTGTGGTAGAAGATGCTGCCCTGGATGAAGAACCTGTAAAAGAGGTAAATCTGTTTATTCAGGAATCACACCAATATTAGGAAATTATTATAATATAATCTTCTCCCTTTGTGGAAACAAAATGTCTCTGGTACTTATCCACGTGCTTCTAGCCCTGAAGCTGAGAAACTAATCCTTTTCTGGTGTCTATTGCAAGATCAAGTGGAAAAAGGAGAATAAACTTGTTCAACTAGAGGTTGGGGAATTTTATTTTACGGGTATTCTCCTTCTGCTTTTCCAAGAAAGAACACACAGCTTCTTGAGGCATATCGATTTTGTGCAGAGAAGATTTTTGTAATGACATCAAAAAGAGTAGCTGTCATCATAAGAGTGCTTCTTTGTTGTTAAATGTACCTGATGAGTTAACTCCAAATACTTGAAATGTTGACTTTATTCCTCTTTGTCCATTCCTCTGACTCTTCATCCAAAGCAGGACTGGGCTAATCTCTTCAAGTTAATCTATTGCTTGTATTATTGTAGCATTGTAGTGTTTATGCTAACAAAAAACCCCCAACAAACAAACAAAAAAACCCCAGAAAACTGCAAACCTACAGAAAAACACAACTCTTACCTTAAAGTGTTTAAATGCCAAATAGAAGAGATAGAATGTGATGTGAAGTTACAAAGCAGACGACAACAAGTGAACGTTCACTATTATGATGAGATGAAGGCAAAGCATGACTGTAAAACTGGCTGCTGCTGGTTCCAGCTGTCAGTACAAGGTGCTGCTGGTTTGTGTAGAGTAAAGCAAGGTGTGCTTGAAAGATAGTTGGGCATCTCGTGATCTCAAAAAGTGAAGGAGACTGAATCCCTTTAGGATTCAGGGGAGGCTGCAAGGACACGTGTCTAAATAGTCACCTTTGAACATGCTAAGCTTCCCAATATCTCTTAGTCCTTGAAATTTCAAATTTCTGTGATGTTTGGTTTTCAGTGCAAAGGTAAGTTTTTGTTAGTTTTTACTATGTTAAAGGTATAGTTTTAACCCCCCCTAATGCTAGAAAGAAGGAAGAAGTCCTAGTTTTGAGCTCTGTGAAACAGATAAAACTTCCAAATGTAATTTTTTCCCTCCTTTTCCATTTCTTAAAAAGACAGCACTAAGCTACTCTTCAAAAGACTTGAGGTGGAAATTAAGTGCAGTTAACTGAGCTCATCACATTATCTTTGAAGATATTTCTGAAGATTAAATTTCTGGTTTGTCGGTTTGGGTTTTAAGAGGATTTTTTATTTTCTTTTTTTTGTGAAGATAGCCTTAATTTCCTAATTGAATTTAAACCCAGTTAATTTTTATTAGGGATGCATCTCAGAATTCTTAAGTTTTAAATTTGGCAGAAAAAAAAAATCACATATAATGACTACTTATATAGAAACCTCAGTCCGGTGTTCTCTCATTTTCTGATGTGTTTATTGCTGTATTATAATTTGCAGTTTGGTATCTGTAATTGCATTTAGCTTTCTGTATGTCTACTCCTGCTGCAGCAAGGTGATTGCAGTGTCTGTATTCCAAGTGGGAGGATGTACTTATGTCTGATTGAAAAACCTGCTGCACTTCTGCATTATAAGACATGTACACAGGGACCACTAACAAATAATTGACAGTGAAATATCAGTGTCTAATGTAGAAGTGCACGCACCCTTCACTTAATTTTCCTCCATGTGCCTTCATTATGCAGTACTATAGAAAAATACAATATGGAAAAACTGTGACTATTTTTTTACTCTTATTCTGCTGCTGTCATGTTATTTCATCTCTTTACTGTCTTAACATGTAAGCCTATTCTATTTCTATGAAGCTTGCATCTTACTGTAGTGGTATTGTAGGAAAGAACAATTTACTGCTCTGGTGGCTTTCTTACTGATAACTGTACTAAGCCCTAAGCCATTTCTTTCAGGAAACATTAAAGCATGACTTAAGGGGTGAATTTAAATCATGTAATGCAATGGATCACATTTGCTCAAAGGATGCTCTTGTAAATAACCTGCTTTAGGCTATGTTGGTCTCCTGCTCTTTCTCCTGTGTAGGGACAAATGAGATGGTGGCAAAATGCATTATAAAAACGGCTCTTCTTGTTTTTCTGAGGTCTGATCTTGCTGTTGATGGACAAGTTCTTTAAATGTCTTGAGGGGCACAAATTAATGGGATTGTTGGATACAGCAAGCATTTGAGGCACATCTCAATCCTAGAGAAGTGTGTGTCAGCTCTGCTCTAGAGTTGTCACCTAAATTACTAAGGGTTGCTGTCATCAGCATGTTCCCCTAGGAGGTCCTCCCAAAGCCATGGACCCTGTTTGTCCTCCCACAAGGGCAAGCAGGTTAGCTGATGGGAATTTCCTGAAGAGAGAACTTAAAACTCCTGCAGCACTCCTTGCTTAGTCTTGTGGGATGCAGTTTTTTTTTCTATAAAGTGATTATTTTCTGCAGACTGACCCTTTTTTGACAGGGAATTATAAGTTTGACCACATAGGATCATTAGAGGCCCAAACAGACTTAAACAAGGGTGATGTGCCTTGTGGTCTGGTCTAGGTCTGACATTCTCTCTAAATCCTCCTTGAAGGTGCAGTTGGCAGCAAAATTCTTTGTTACATCTGTCTAAAATAATGAGTGTATGTGCAATACTACTCCCAGCACTTTGAAATTAAAACATTCAGAAGCTAGACTGTAATATTGCTTTGAGCTGTTTTACCCCTTCAAGAGAATTTGTAGGCTCTAATTGAAAGCTTGCATGAGGCTCTCGAGGGAAAGTAGAGGAGATGCAGTGGAAGTGCTGATATCCAACCAGAAGCAGAGCTGGGAAAATCCTCTTATGTTTTGCTCTATGAAAATTGTGTGGCAAAACTGAAAATGATAGGACTTAGACATACTGGTAACTACTGTACAAAGCTTCCACTCTACAAAGCTTCCACTTGTAACTTCTGCTGATACTGTGTACTCTTGTGCCAATGTGAATAATAAAATTGGAGGGAGCAAAGGTGGTTGGTCTGTGGGTAGTCTCATGACAAGCATGCATTGCAGGTTCTACCATTGTCCATAGAGGATATGACTTTATTGGATCCTTAGTGAAAGATGAAGCTTCTATAACTAATGGCAGTAACAGCTAATGTGATAGCATTTAGAAACTAAAGAAAGACTATGTTGAATGATCACAGTGAGGAAAGTGCAAAAGCTCCATAGCAGTGAAAATTTTACATGTGTTGCTCTGGTGCTACTTTTGTCAAGGCAATGATCAATGCTCATAGCATCATACAAAGCTCTTGTTGGAAGGCCCCTCTGGAGATCCTCTAGTCTGACCCTCCCTGCCTTGCTCATTGCAGGGTCAGCTACAGGAAGATGCTTGGGACTGTAACCAGTTGGGCCTTGAATGGACTCCACAATCTCTCTGGGAAGCCTATTCTAGTGTTTGATCAACCTAAAAGCAAAAATGTTTTTTATGTTAGTATGATCCATCCTCCATTCTTTCTCTGCCCCTGCATTGTCTTCTCCAGGGGAAATAGTTCCAGCTTTCTCTGACTTCCCTTCTAGGTCAGACCCTCTCATCTCTTAATCATTTTTGTGGTGGTCTTCCTTCAGTTAAGCTTGCTCTAGTATGTTCATGTCTCTTGTGAACTGGGGAGCCCAGAACTGGGTACTCCACTCCAGATGTTTCAGCAGTGCTGAGTAGAAGTGAAGGACCTTTTCTAATACAACCCAGGTTGTCTTCAACTTTTTTTGCCAAAAGGATGCATTGCTGGCTCATGTTCAACTTCTCCACCAGGACCCCCAGGTCTTTTTCTGCAAAGATGACTTGCAGCTGTTTGGCCTCCAGCCTGTAGCAGTACATAGGGTTGTTCTTCCCTAAGTGCAGGACCTCGCATTTCCGTTTCCTGAACTTCAGGATAATCCTGTTGGCCAATTTCTCCAGTCAGCAAAGGTCCCTCTGTACAGCAACACAACTGTCTGGTGTATCAGCTATTCCTCCCTGTTTTTTACATCTGCAAACTTGCAGAGTGTGTGCTATCTCCAGACGTCCAAGTCATTAATGAGGATGTTGACCAATACTGGACCCTTGAGGTATGCTACTGGTGACTGACCTCCATCTGGACTTTGTGCTGATCACAACCCTTTGAGTATGGTGGTTCAATTTTTGATCTATCTCACTGTCCACTTGTCTAGTCAATACTTCATCAGTTTGTCTGAGATGATGATATGGGAGACAATGTCAAATGCCTTAATCAAGATAAAAAACACTCACTGCTCTACCCTCATACACTGAAGCAGTCATCTCTTCACAGAAGGCTGTAAGGTTGTTTAAGCACAATTTTCCTCTTTACAAATCTATGCTGACTACTCAAAATAATTTCCTTGCCATTCATATGTTTGGGAATTCTTTTCAGAAGAATTTGCTTCATTGCCTTTCCAATGATCAAGGTGAGGCTAACTGGCTTGCAGTTCCCTGGATCCTCCTTCTTGAAGGTAGGAGTTACATTTTTACTTTCTTCCAGCCCTCAAGAAGCTCTCCTAATTGCCATGAATCTTCAGAGTATCAGGAATGGCCTCACAATCATATCAGCCAGCTTTCTTGGCACTTATGGGTATATCTCATCAGGTCCCATAGATATTTTTTTGGTATGTCCAGTTTGTTTAAAGGTTCCCTAACCTGACCCTCCTCCACCAAGGAGAAGTCTTTCTCTCCCACCTGTCTCGGGAGCTTGGGATTCCCAAAAGCTGGTATTACCAGTAAAGACCAAGTCAAAGAAGGCACTGGGTATCTTGGCCTTCTTGCATGCTTTGTCACCACCTCTCCTTCCCCACTCAGCAGCGGGACCAAAGGTATTCCTTTTGCTGCTAATATACCTGTAGCAGTGCCCTCTGTGTCCCTCGCTAGATTCAACTGCAGCTGGGCTTTGGCTTTCCTGACACCATCACTACGTACTTGGGTAGTCTCCGTATTCTTCCTGTTCACTTTTCTGTTTTTTCCCCCCCTTATATACTTTGCTTTTATGTCTGAGTTTTGTCAGAGGCTCCTTGTTCATCCATCCAGGCCTCCTGCTGCCTTTGCATTAATTCCTGTTGGTCAGGGTGGCCAAATCTTGAGCTTGGAGGAGGTGAGTTTTAAAAATTAACCAACTCTCCTGGACTCCTCCTCCTTCCACGGTCATCTTCCATGGGATTCCTCCAAGCAGGTGCCTGAGAAGGACAGAGCCTGCACTACTGAAGTCCAGGGTTGTGCACTATCGGAAGATACCAGAGTGGATAAGCAGATCCTTTGAAGATCAGGGCCTGTGCACATAAGGCTTCTTACAGTTGTCTGTCTCTACTTCTTCCTGGTCAGGTTTTCTGTAGTAGGTATCTACCACAGCATCAAGGCACATCTGTGCTAGTATAATGCTGAACTGCTAGTAACAGCCTCTCTTTTAAAGGTGCTAGAACAGTATTCAACTATAGAGACAATGGAGAATGTTTCCAGGCTGTTTGTGATCATCACTAGGATTATCTCAAAACAGCTTGACCAATGTACACAAGTACTAGAATTACTAGTATATAACTTCATTTCTCTGACCAAAAAAACCCAGCTAACTTTACACAGGCCAGAACATTCTGCTTTTGTTATGAAAATATAAAGGTGGTCGTTTTTTTTCAGTAGTATCTGGAACTTTTCCTTGTCTCTCACTTCAATTGATCAAAGGTCTCAATATACCTAGTACAGACTGTTCAATCCACTATAAAACTAAATGTAGGTTGTGGATGATTTTTAATAGCAATCATAATGACTGTAGAAAAGGAAAAAAATCTACATCTCTGTGGTTAAGCTTGCAGTTCACAGGCTAGTAGACATATTAAGGGCTTACAAAAAAGAGTAACTGTAAATTTCTCTGCTGCTTCACTAGTTGTGTGTTGTGGTTGTTGGGAAAGATCACAGAACACAGGGAGAGACTCTTTACAAAGGCAGGTAGTGAAAGAAAAAGGGGCAATGGCTTTAAACTAGAAGAGGGTAGGTTTAGATTAGATATTAGGAAGAAATTCTTCACTGTGAGGGTGGTCAGACACTGGAACAGGTTGCCCAAGGAAGTTGTGGATGCCTCCTCCCTGGAAGTGTTCAAGGCCAGGCTGGATGAGGCTTTGAGCAACCTGGTCTAGTGGAAGGGGTCCCTGCTCATGGCAGTGGAGTTGGAACTAGATGATCTTGGAGGTCCTTTCCAACCCAGACCATTCTATGATTTTCCTGGGGCAGGAGATTATTAAAGAGAATGAAGTGTCTTGGTTATTTGTATCAGTATATATGTCTTTATACATATACACACACACAAAGTCTCTACCTTGTTAAAAAACTTGGGTCACAGACACAGCCTGTCCTTTTGGGGAAAAACAAATAAGAGGCTGATAATCAAATAAGTGGCATAGAGTTTAGAGAAGTATAATTATAGAATATGAAGTAAAAAATCTTGAGGAGGGAAGCCTAGTTCAGGTTGCTAAATGACAACAGCAATATATTTAACATGCTGCTTTTTTCTTCCTATATAAAAAAGATCAAACCTTCAGAATTAAGGAACCATGTTTAAAAAAAAGTTCAAAGTAATGAAAAATTGTTTTCTTATCAACTAATGCATTATCACAGTAAATAAGTAACTGTGAGTCCAGATATTATGCTACGCATTTATCTAAACCAGAGATGCATGCAAGTCTCTGTGGATGACCTGTTTCATTCTATAAAAGTAGATACTGAGTGGGCTCCAATGCAGGCCTTTATCTGATTACCAGAAAACTATGACCTTGCATAGATCCATAGAAAATTACACTGATATATTTAAGAAACAAATTGTTGGTATTTTCTCCTTCCCACAGTTTTACTTGAGAATGTTATGTAGGCAGTGTAAGCTCTTTTACCTTAAGTAAATTTTAAAAAATATTTTGGAATCTCAAGCACTTGGCTCTTATGAAGGAGTTGGTAGGTAATAAATTTGTGAATTGATTTTAGCAATTGATTTTTTTTAATATCTCAGGAAATCATCCACAGTGTCTATCTTCTAACACTTTTTTAGTAAATAACTGCAATTTGTTTTGGGATGAAATTGATCAGGCAACCAACAGAATATTGGTTTCTGTTTACCTTCATGTAAAATAATGTATATAAAAGTGTGTCCTCTGTAGAGGTGAAGGGTTATTGCACCATTGACTTTGTGTGGATAAAATATGAGAGGGAACAGCTGGGGTCATACAATGAATGAAGCATCTCCTCCTATTGCACCCCAGAGCCTGTGATCAGAATCCCAGTGCTGGAGGGAAAAACTGACAGGACAACAGCTGCGTTGCCCTCTTTAAAAGAGAATTTTGTTACTTCTGATTGTTTATAAATTGCCTTCTTGTTGTTGCTGTTCTCATCAGCTGAATCAGGACAGATGTAGGGGAGATAACAGTATAAAAATAAGAAAACCTGGTTGCTTTTTTTTTTGCTTTGATCTTTTTCCTTCTCCTCCCCCTCATACAGCAAATAGAGAGACATAGGAAACTTCAAATGTTTTGGGCAAAGTAGTGTGTAGAAAAAGTTATTACCCAAATAGAAAGAATTGTGATATTTAAATAGGATATCATTAAACTTAAAATGTTTAAATTAATGTTAAACTTTGGTTTCTAGCTATTTTTATTTCAGTCTCTGCTACTTTTTTGAATTAGTGTTACTGCTTTCAGACAGTGTGCTGTTGTTGCTCAGATGCATCAGACACAGGATAATAGCGATTAAAAAAAAACTTCTGAAAAAGACTGAACCTTGTTCAGGGTTTCTCAACCCCTCTGGCTTTCTGCAGCTGTTGCTAAGATGCTGATGATCTGTAGTGAGTGGCAACCTGCACTGAAACTATCCTCTCCATGGCCGAAGGGTGACATACCCTGTTTCTCAGAAACCTTTGATTTTAAGATCAAAAAATGAACTCGGAGACCCTAGATGAGGAGGTGATGAGTTTTTAGCTGGTAGAGAAGGTAGCTGATAATTATAATTGGTGACAGCTTTCCTTACCTGAGATAACAGCTGATGCTCACTCCCACTGAAGCTGTGATCTTTTTGAGCCTTTATTGAATCAGGACTTTGTGGCACTGATCTCACCTCTGTTCCTGAAGAAGTACTGACGCAGTGGGGTGGTGCAACCTGCAGAGTTCAGAGACAATGCATGAGGGCCATGTGTGCATTTTGTCAGTGTGATTCTTGGTTGTGTTGGAGTTTAAGTTTGCAGTGTTTAGCTATGGAACAAACAGCTAATCAACCAAACTTTTTCTTAAATGGACACTAAAATGGCCAACTCCAATTTACTCAATTGGGCAGACGCTCAGATGCATAGCAATATATGTGTTCAGAAGCTTTTAAAATAAACTTTGCAGACTGGGCTGTAGCAGTCGCTACTGAGCAAATGTCATGCTTAATGGGGAAAAGAAATTCTGATAAAGTATATGCAAGATGTAAAATACTTCACAGAATTGGACCGCTTAGTTTTGAACAAGGATTATTACTTAAGGCAAACGAAAGTTCATGTTCCCTCATGAAAATGAACTTGTTCCATAATGGCAGTTGGTATCCAAGAGAGTGTGCTGGCTGAGCAAATTGTATCATCAGGAGAGATGAGTCACTTGCAGACCCTAGAGTCAAGAATAAATTGTTTCTGTGATGCATACGGTACCTCCTGGAGAGCTGTATTTTTTCAAGTGGGAACAAACTACAATTTACTCATAGATAGTTACAACTCTAGGATGACAAAATCCATTTTTTTATCACAATGAGCTGAAAGTCAATTGTTTTCCCTTTTTTCCCCTAGCTTACTCTAGTTTTCTTGCTCACTCTATGGTTTGTTCTCTCCTAAGAACATAGTGTTTTGTGTTGAAATAAGAATTCTTCCTCTGAATCCTCTCCTCTCCTGCTACTTGCAAGGTTTATAAATAACTTTCCCCAAAGAAAAATTATGTGGCAAAGAAGCAAGACGAGCACTGCTGCTGTTCTGGAAGAAAAAGCCTTCCTCTGACTGCCTTCTTCCAAAGATTTGATGGGAAAAATCAGAAGGTAACTCTACCATCTGTGACTTTAAAAAAAAAATAAAATTCTGAAGTGGACATAGAGACACAGAAGAATTGGAACGTTGTCATTGTAGATGTCAAGAATTAAGCTTGTGTTTCTAAGTAGTTATGTGCCTCAGGGTGCAATTTATTTTATCCAACACCTCACTAGTTTTCCCTTTCTAGACCCAAAGTCTAGAAAGAGAGCTTTGGGTAATCAATTAGTCTGGTTACACTTGAACAAATGAGGCAAACCCAGAACTTCTGCAAGTTTATAGGACATCTGATCAGTATATGTGCATGTTAATTTTTGTGAAAGTCTGGGTGTAATAATGTTGAAACTTACAATGGTGTGTGAAATATGTAGTGTGTTTTCTATTGCTGTAAATGTTTTTGAAGTTAAGCAGGAAGTTAAATTGCCTTTTCTTAAACACTTGGATGCTTAAAAACTAGCAGATGTTTTGTCTTATTTGGCCAGTTATTTCTGGTGACCAGGAAATTCTTGTTGTATAAACAACTCTATGAAAGAGAATTGCATCAACACCAGAAAAGTGTGGGGCTGAATATAAAGATCCGATGTCTAGGGTTGCAGGTGGGTATTTGTACAGTATTGCCTGTGTGAAGCTAACAGCAGGTTCCCAGCTGTTCAAAACTTTGATCCAGCATCTATACAGAATTTCTTGCATATCTAAGTTGCTTGAAGTGTAGTTATCACGATCAAATGACCTCTTCATAATTATATGAAGTTAAAACCTTAAGTCGTCTAAACATTTTCATTCTGGATGTAAGTGAGGAGCATAGTAAATTAAATTCTGACCCTGTTTAGCGCCATCTTATCTGAAATGGTCTTGGATTTCCTGATTTTGTAACTTTATTTTGTAGCTGGTTTCTCTCCTTTTTAATTGCTATGTTTGTATGAAGTCAATAATTAGAGTGATTGCTAGGTTCTTTTAGTCTGGTCTAGGATTCTTCTTTCTCTTACTAAACTTCAAAAATAAAAGGGGAGGGAAAGCATGCTGTGTAGTATCTGCTCACTTGTATGATGAGTGGCTGAAGTATAATCTCTCCTTTCATTGATGTCTTGTGTTATTTGTGGTGCCCTGAGTTTTAAGTGTGGTCTTTAAGCATATTTATTCATATTTAGGCACTTGAATAAATAGCTGGATCTTTTTGTACACTGTAGCAACCACAGTTCTCACCTCCAGTAATCAGGAACTGGGGGGTTCTCAACATTACTAATCTAAAACTTTTTTACCTTTTTAGTCAAATTCTCAAATTTTAGCTGTGGTGAGAACGTAATCCTAATATAGCTATTAATAGCTTTTAAGGAAGAAAATATTTCAAACAGAATGATGGGCAATACAGTACTGCTAAAAAAAAGATGGTATACTCTTGTATGTAAGACTTATTGAATTGATTGCTTTCTAGTATGTGCTAATAAACATGGATGTTTAATTTACATAATCTCTTGCATTTTCCTATAAAAAGCCTTTTATTATAATTAACAAACTTGAGAGACACTTGTACAATATATATTACAGTAGCTTTTAACACAATTTGCTTTATTAATCCTTTTTCTTTTTAAGGAGACTAAAGGTTGTGATCCACCTTTCCTATGAAGAGAGCTCATACAAAGGAATTAAACAGCAATAGTGTCTTGGTTATGTTAGTGAGCCTTCTCTGAGTGTCTGGTATCTGAAAACTGTTTGACTTATACAGGAGAATTGTACCTGTGAATTTCCACATCCCACAGTGTGCCTGAGGGCTGTGTTATGGACTTGTAGCACTGGCAGCTAAAGGTGCAGAGCACCCTGCTTGAAATGCTGCAGCTGTGCTCTCAAAAGCTGCTCTGAGCCCTCTGCCCAGCTGAATAGGGAGGGAATGGTAAGGGATGTGTGTGGTTTTTACACACACACATACATATACTTATTTATGCTTTTAGCTAAAATGGATATCTTTGAAATGCTTCGTTTCTTCATCTCCTTTCAAGTCATTTTGAGAGGCTCCTTAGCAGGGGGAAGAGTAACAGGAGAAGGAGGGCTAACTTCTGTTCCTCAAACCAAAGCTAGAGCAAGGTGGTGCTTGGCACTCCCCAGCCTCCTATCTGTGGTATTCCTGACTGCACCTGACACAACAGGCCTCTGAGGTGAGGGCCGGCTAAACCCTGTCCTGCAGCAGCACTGCAGAGGAGCTGGTTGCAGAGCTGAGGATGACGGACTCTATCTGGAGGGAAGTTATCCTAGGGCAGCCTGCTCTGATCTGTCCTGCTTGTCAGCCTGCAGTGTGATCCAGAAGTAGCCTTGGTTCCTTGGCCCTGTGGATGTTAAGCAAGGTCAGAGCTCCATCCCAGCAGGGCTGTATGCTACGTTGTTTGATTTAGACAGATGTGCTTGGGGATTCCTTCTCAAACAACTGTATAGGTTCTCCACTGATGCCTAAATGATCTCTTGCACTGTTGGCAACCAGATATTTGGAGAAGATCATGGCAAAGCTGAATACCTAGGCTTGGTATGTATAATGCTGTTAACTTTTAGGGGAAAGCTGAAGGAGTACCCACTTCCTTTAAATTTGGTAGGGTTGCTGTAGACTTGCACTAGATGCACAGAGCACATCTGACCCAGAGAATGGAGTCAGGAGATCTGTCAGGGCAGAATAATGTGGTGTGTGTCTGTTTTTACTTCTGTATCTAATTACTTTATCCTCTTGAATTTCCTGTTGTCAGTTTTCCTACCCTGGCATATGGTTTTATCACACTTGGGGGGTGGAGGAGTGAGGGGAAACTCCACAGCATGCCTCTAGTTTCACAGGGAGGGATGTCTTCTGGAAATGGTGTATGAGAAGTGATCTTGTTGCAGATATTGACACATTTCTGTGGGTGACAGTCTTGTTGACTGAATGGGTGTTTAACATGAATTAGAGATCTGAATAGTGCTCGTCAGTTTGCAGTGTGTCGTTATCTTAGTTTGCTTCTATAAACAGAAAAGTGATCAAATCCTTTAAACATCTAAATCCTATAGCCAACAAATGCTTATGCAGAAAAGCACAATGCTGAATAAATATAACTTGATATCCAGGCCTGATGTATATCTGACACAAGATCTTTTTATGGATGTAAAGGTGAATGAATAGGTATGACAAGGTGTCAGCCTTTCTCTTCTGATTTACTGGTTTGAATAAGGCTTGTTTTAAAATTGCACGAAAAGTTTTGCTCTCTGATAGCTTTGTGCTGATAGCTGTGCTGAAGAGCTTGTCATTGTTCACATATGTAATGTGGGAATGGCTGAAGGACTGATCTTTTCTACAGAGGAGATGTGGCTGCCTGAATCTTGAAGTATGTTAGTGGGACAGGTCTTAAAAGTCAGCATAGCCTCTGCTGCAAACATCTCTTTTCTGAGCCACATGTTTAATGCTAGTGCTCTTTGACTTGGGGAGGACAGTAACTGCATCTGCCAGGACATTTCATAATGACTTCAAGTTGACAAAGGAAGCAACTGTAAGCATACTTGTGAAAGACCTTATCCACTCCTGCAATGGGGAACTCTATTCTTCTCTTGTTTTTGTTCCACAGGATGCATGCCCTCAGTTGTACAACTTTGCGCTGGTTAAAGTGACAACAGTGATAGATCCTGACTCTCTGTGTGAAAGTCATGTTTGTGGTGTGTATTTTGAGAGGGAAGAAGAAAAGCCTTTGCTCTGGAGGTTGTCATCCAGTGGCTAAAAAATTGCTGGTCTCTGGAGTAAACAAAGCTGCTCTCTGTGCTGTGGTGATGGGGGAAGAGGGTTGTAATTCCATCTTCAGGACAGCTGTGTGAAATGTAGCTGCAATCCCAGTTGAGTGGTGGAAACAGAGTGAAAAGTTGCTAGAGCCATTGTTTACATGGTGTCCAACCATGTAGGGGCTGGTGTTGTCAGTGGCAGGACTTGAGCACACTAACTTTCTGAGCTACTGTTCTCCAAGATCCTGAAAGAAGACAACAGCCTCTTACAAAAGAAAAAAAACCCCAATGTCCCTCACTAGTGGCAGTGCACTCATCATTCCCTGGTGTTAGTAAGAGACTTTGACAATTTTTGTTCATGTGCAGTGGTATGTAAGGCTTGCTGGCTAAGGGAAAAGTAAGTAGAGCTACTTGCCTCTTTCCCAATCTCCATTTTGTTGGTATATTGGGAAGAAGGATGCAGTGCTATGTTGTAGCCTTCCTGTCATTTCCATCACTGTATTGATCCTTTTTTTGTGACAGCAGTCTTACTAGCAGTCAAATGGAAAAGAACTAGAAATATCAGAAATGTTAGTGCTCTGCACTAACAACAGGTATGAACATTGCCTTTACTGTGCTAACATTGTAACTTGAGTGTGGGTGCAAGTAGTAAGTGGAGGCATTTCAGTTTGCATCATTTGATGTTTGATAGTGCCCCTGAAAGCAGGGCCCCCTTGTCATAGAATGCTAGTCATCCTGTAGATGAGCACAATGATGATATAGGGCACACAAATAGTACTGCAAACATGGGGGAACTTGTTTCATTGTAAACTACTTCAGACATTTTAAATTTTGATAAAGAGCAAAAGACAACAACTGTACTTCTGTTTCCTTGCAACAAACTAGTGGTGCATGTATATGTGTCTTAACTTGCTATTGCTCTCAAGTTTTCTATGGCTTGATGGGAAGTGATTTGTAGCTCAAGATGTTATGGATGTTCCGTGGATCCTTCTAAACTAAGTATCTGTTGCACATTTTTCTGTGGTCTTGTGGGACCTCAGAGGTCTCTTAACTGTATTTTTACTTACTTCAGCTGATTGTCACCAGCAGTGGGAATGGGCAATCCATGAACAACAGGATAATGTACATATTTGCATAATACTTTTTCATTTTAACACTAGAACTATGTTGTGCAAGTTTTCTCAGTGTTGCATCTTAAGGTATATTCCTGTTACGTAAAGCAGCTCAGGATACTGCAGTGTCTTGTAGTATGTTAAAGAGGGTCACAAATAACAATAAGTATGGTTACCACTGAGTAAATGCAGTGATGTGCACAATGATGACACAAAATCATGCTAATGACATTACCGTCACCTCTTCCTGGTAGTCTTTGGCCTTGATGTGCCATCCTGTCTTGGAGATAGCTTTGTGGATGATGCAAAAGAGAGAGCAGTAGGTAAGTGTTGCGGTGTCAGTTGACCACATACTGAGGTTTAGAAGAAGGTTTGATGGCAGTGTCTCTCCTAGCAGTGGCTGATGTAGCATCTGTGCATCAAGTCATGTGTTTTCTCTCTTCCTCCCCCCCCCCCCCCC
>NW_010308518.1:17263-30167 GCF_000700745.2 Antrostomus carolinensis
TGCTGTAGTAAGTAATTGTTCAGCTCTAGGAGTAAGCAGTTAAGTTTTTGTGTTGCTTTGAGTTTGCTCCTGTGATCTAGCTTCCATGATTCATGCTCCTGCTTGCCAACTGGAGTTAGTGTAAAGCTTAATTAAATGTGTAAAACATTTTGAACTTACTGAGTCATTTTCCTGAAATATGGTTTGTCATGCTGTGTGTAGCTGGCAGACTTGCACACCTTTTTGGTTCTCAGAGACAGCTTTGAATAAATAATTGGCTTTGGGCAGAGGTGGGTGGGATATTTGGTGTACATGCTGTCAGCTTTGAAGTAACAGTGTAAAAAGAATATTTAATAATTTTAAAATGCCCAAGACTAATAGGTGTATACTTAATGTGCAAATTAAAACCATGTTCTTTTGTTTGCTTTGTGCTCATTGTAGTATTTGAAAACCCTGGAGGCTTTGATGTCTAGGTGAAGCTTATACAATTCTATTAATGGAGAAGCTAGGCAGAATCCAGCTCCTGTCCCTGGAACCATACAACTTCCTTGGTTTGAACCAGGAATTTGAAAACCTGTCCTCCTTTCAGACAGGCAAGCAGGAATTCTTGTGCACATCAGGGGACTAGCCAGGACTTCACTTTGACTTCCCTAACTCCTTAGTTCTGCAATAAACTCTTCTGTAAATGTAGATTTAAGAACCTGAATACTCTAATAACCTGAAGCTCTAACTGTGGCAAAGAATAGAAAATGAGCTAGCATGTGTGAATTGGGAGAAAAGAAATTAAGTTCAGCTTTGTATAAAATAACTGATTATCTTTTAACTTGATGATGATTCATTGTTGTGACTGATTAGATCAGTAGGAAATTACTCTCCTTTATTCTTGTTCTTAAAGATTTTCTCAGGTTCTACTAGTTTTTCTTTTAACAGTTCTCTTAAAGCAGTCTAACTTGCCCAATCAGCTATGAGAGAAAATTTGACCAAGTTTCTTTAAAAAGTCTGAAATATCTGTTTAGTTCCAAATCTTGTAGACTGGCAACATACTATAGGGACCAGAGTTTTTCATTTTTAACTTCGCTAGTAGTTTAGATGCTAATTAAGTGACTGTACACTGGGCTCTGATTACAGGTACAGAGTGGATTGGCATGGCAACCCATTGCTTCTCTTGCCCGTGAAATGTTTTATCATTGCACCAAAGTTCACTTTTTGGACTATCTAGAGCTATGGAAAGTGCCTGCTATGTGTCTGAAGTGGCAGCTTCATCAGTTTTCTGGATTTGGTGCTGGGACTGTGGTGATTCTTGCAAGGTGTGAAAGTGAATAGGCACAGGATATTTTTCTTAGGAACTTGGGACTTAACTCCTATCTGCTGCAGCTGGAGTTGCAGATCTGGCTATTGCAGAATGAGTTGAAGAGGGCTTAAAAACTAGAAATGTCTTTCATTTTTCTTTTATGTTATTTATTGTTTGTATTTTGTTTTTAGGTTTGTTTTGGTTATTTTTTTGGTTGGGTTTTTTTTGTAGTGGCGTATATGTGGTACCTGTGCTCTAAATATTCCTACGTAATTTTCTTTGTGTTGCCTTCAAGGCACTACAACAATTTCATTTTATTTATGTTAGTATCTTGATAGCCTTTAAAAATGCACTGCAAGCATACTTATAGACAACAAGTCAACAAACAGGCTGCCCAGGGAGGTTGTGGAGTCTCCTTCTCTGGAGACATTCAAAACCCTCCTGGATGCCTTCCTGTGTGATCTCATTTAGGTGTTCCTGCTCTGGCAGGGGGATTGGACTAGATGATCTTTTGAGGTACCTTCCAATACCTGACATTCTGTGATTCTGTGAAAACAAATATTACTGTCTAGTGACTTAAACAACTGTATCAGTGAACACTTGTGGGCCTTCTTTCCAGCTGGCTTTGTTTATGATTCAGTTATGAATGTGAGTTAAAAGTGCTTCTGGACTAACCAAGTTAACTTTTTCGTTGCTGTAGATATTAAGGGATAGAGGTTGTTGCCCTATGTCAATCTACAGAGCCCCCTCTTAAATTTGATAACTTACTCCTGGCACAGAAGTCCCTGCCCTTAAGCTTTATTGGCAGAAAGCCAACTATACACTTAGTTATATGTCAGACTGTCCAGCAAGAAAAGCACGTGTACAAACCAAATGTTTCCAGTGTGTTTATGCAGGCTAATTTGAGCAGAGCTTCCGATTCTTCCCACTGAGCAGAGGTACAGTACCTCAGCTGTACAGCTGGGATAAGATCAGGCCCTGGGAGAAAAATGGGCCATTAGAATACTGCTTTGCTTAGCTTGCTCTTCCTGCCTTTTTTTCATTCTTTAACTAGTGTAGATGCACACTGTGTGAACAGTTGAAAGATCTTTCTATGAGGTGTAGCAGTTCCTTATCCCTGGCTGCCAGCCAGGGGAAGCAGTTAATACACCATAAACCCTATACAACTCAAATATTGACTGCAGGAGAAGCACTGTGGAACTGTTTTCCCTAGCTGGCTGGATATAATGGCTTATGTCATTTTGAAGAGGAAATCTAACTTGGGTGAGGGTGTTCCTTTCATAGTAATAAAAGACCTCCTGGAGGATGGGGAGCACCTGCAAATCCTGTTCACTTAGTTGCAGCAGAGGATACAGGTGCTGGATGCCTCCACTGTGGCAGCTGCAGGATGATTAATGTCTGAATTTCTGTCTACAGCTGGCAGTGGGAACTTGGGCTCTGTCTGTCTTTGTCACAGTGGATAGAGACACTCTCTGAATTTCTGTGCTACTGCTGATTTGCTGCCGTATCACCTGGAGACGTACTGGATAAAGTGGGGTAGCTCTTCCTGTGCCTTTTCTTAGTTCTTACTACTTCTGCACTTGGGCATCATGCAATGTCCTTGCTCTTGGTCACTTGGCTTTAGGGTGACTAACTTGTATTGTTAAATCTGTCTTTCACCTCTCTGTAAAAGTAAAGGGGAAGTGAGATAAGCTGATGGAATACTGATTTTTTTTTTTTCCTATTGAGTCTTTCATAGTCAAACAAGTTAAATGTTTCCAGAAAAAAAATAAAATAAAACTGGAATTTTACCTGATCTCATGACTCTAGAGATTTAAAGAAAGTAAGAAACAGGGACAGACTTGCTTATGGGGGATGGGATTTGCACAGAATAGGTCTACTTGCTTATGGTCTCATCAACAGTGAAACCATTTAGCCTTTCAGTGTCTGACCTAGGGACCGTTTCTGGGCCTCAAGAGCTGATTTTCTAATGAAGCTGATGGCTGAAGACTGTGTGCTGCAGTTTTTTAGAGGAGAAAAAAAAGAGTAAAGAAAAGAGACCTGCTTTGAATACCGAGGTTTTATGTGTAGATCTGAAGAGCAATAAGTTTTTTGGTCTAGTGGGTAAAGTATTGTCCTCATCAGGCTAGAAAAAGTCAAGAGTTTGGTATGCTGCTTATGGGAAGTCAGCTGCTGATCTGGGCACCCACATTTCTCTGCACGTTGCATATGGCAAGTTATCGTAACAAAAAATATTTTAAAGACTGAATGAAATGAAAGACTTCATTGTTTCTCCTTGTTTCTGAAACATTTTTACTTCATATATGGCAATATAAATAGTAGACTAAATCTGTTTAAGTAGAAGCAAAAGAACTTACTGTGTGACTTCTCCAGTTTTCACAAGAAAATGGGTATGGGAGACCAGGATCAGCTTTCCTTGCTACTTGAAGACATGGAATGGGCATAACTTAAATCCCCAGGTAAGTGTCTTTCAGGGCACTGAGTGTTCTTTGCCGCAATGCGGTTCAACCTCTGTGAATTTGCAGAAATATTCAGTGAAAGAACCAGCTGTATACGAGTGCTTAGGTGCATCCACTTGGGTTTTTGGTCTTCTGACTAATTTGAAGAATAAGGCTGAGGCAGCTTAAACACAAAAGTAGTCTAAACCCAAGGGATTTGGGTACTCATGGGAGAAATTGGATTAAAATAATTGCCATCATGTGTTGCTGTGGCACAACATGGAATTTCACTGGGCTACCAGACGTAGTGTTGTGATGGGTAGATATGGCTTTTGCTTAAGCAAAGCAGAGATTTAATTTAGGTTTTTGAGTATTAGTCTAATGAGAGGGATTCAGACATTCTTACTCAGGCCAATGAGTATTTTAGCATAACATGATACCTGGAAACATCCATAAGGCAAAAGGGACAAGTGAAGCAAGAAGTCTGGGTACCTCCATCTGTGGTATGGGAAGTGTTGCCTTGCCTGTCCTGTGTCTGTATTAGTTACAAACATCTTAAATTATTGAGTTTTTTTGGGAGGGGGCAGACACACAGTGTATACCTTGTGTGTTTCAAAAGTATTTAAAGACATTACACTTCTGTGAAACACTCACTGAAATAATTGCAAATATCACGATGTACATTTGTCACCAAGTGCTGCTCTGTAGCTGGTTGTGGTCTTTCTGCAGCTGTGGGATAGAAAGGTTCACTACCAGTAGTACCTAAGGGATGGCAGCATGAGCTTTAGCTAATGAGTATGTCCTCAGTGTCTGAAGACCCTTGCCCATACTGTTTTGGCTGTATTGTTATGTTTTCTTGAACTAGCTAGACTGAAGCTAGCAAAATAAACTGCAGTCACATCTTCAAACTGCAGTGTGGATGTGCCTGCAGTGTGTTGCCATGGGGACAAAGATAAGTCTCATTTTAAAGAATTTTACTGAAAGCTTCCATACTCTGAGACTGCATGACCCGTAAGCAAGCAATTATGCAACAGTTTGTTGTTGAAGGATGCCAAGACTGACAGACTTGATTAGATCTTGCCTGTTCCTAGGGAAGCAAACACTTAGTTACATCCCCAGTAATAACTTTTGAATGCTATGGCCAGCTTCAGTTGGACTTGAAAGAGGGGGTAGGCATTTAGACCTCTGTTCCCAAAGGTTTTGTGAAAGTTGACAGATGAACAGAGACAAGAGACTCGAAGCAGTGCCCTACCAAGGGAAGAAAAAGTGGAACTGTTCTTGGGCACAAGCCAGTATGTACTATTCAATGAGATAAGCAGGCTAGGATACTTGTATGCTATGTCTCTGTCCAAAAAGGCAAGAGGAAGAAAGGACTCTGAGGGACAGTAGCCATAAATTTGTTGAGAAACAGGCCCTGTTAGTTCTGCTTCTTGCAGAACAACTTTGACTTACCTTTCTTTCTGGGAAATGTTGTGCTCCCAAAAATAAGTACAGAAGTCTGCCAGCTTCTTGGTTTCCCCACAGAAACCAGATTGCACTTGTTGCAGCTACATGTTGAGCTGTTTTGGTTTTTGGTTTATTTAAACCTTTCTTTGATCTAGTTACAAGACTATCTCAGCTTTGAGATAGAATACATTTTAAAGGCAAAACATGTCATTTCTTAATGTTTGTCCGTGAGAACAAAAAGCAGATTTTCTTATTCTTGCTAATTGAGTGCTATGCAAACGTGAACCTTATTTGTCCAGGAGGAAATCATGGAGAAGAACTTCAGAAATACCTATTTTCGGAATGCGCCTGGGCTGGCTGAGCCTGCTGTACGGTGGGCAATGCTGACATCTAGTGCAGGTTCAGTAAAACTCCAGTTGGCTTTTGAAGCTTCTGCAAAGTTCAGTCGAACTTCCTTTAAACTTAAGATGTGGCAAAGCTTTTGATGTTTAGCACATTATCAGTTCAGACACTAGCTAGCTCACTTATATGCCTCCCTCATCTTTCTAGCAGCTAGCAGAGCTGTTGCTGTAGTGACCGGTGCAGACTTGGGAGCCTGATATTTTGGAAATTGTGGTCCCTTGTTACCTGGGGTGATTTCCTTCCCCAACTGACTGAGTTTAGGCCATCAAAGACATATTTCTGCATTGTATAAGGCAGTCATTCACCCCGTTTTCTACAGGTGGAACTGCCTCAGATATGTTACTGTCACACTTTAGGCATTGATAATGATGGTTGCACTACTGAGGCTAACGCAATACTTGGCCTTTTAATTACTGATAACTTATGTGCCTTTGTGTGAAAAGGGTGGTAAAGCAATTTAGCAGGAAATAAACCCCCTTGTGTTCCAACTCACCCTCAGATAACTGGAGGAGCTGGGGGTGGCTAGGCTTAAATCCTGAGTGATGCCCAATCGAGCACTATTGGTCTGACAGCTGTGGATGCACTGAATAGTGTGCTGCACTCCTGTGCCCACGATTTATGGACCTACACAGCTACAACTGCAGAATTTAGCAGTGTCCTGCTGTGAGCACAGGTCAGTTGGGGTGGCTGGTTACAGATGGACACAGTTTGACGAGACACCACAAGTCCAGGTGTGTCAGTGCCAGATCCACTCGATAGTGCCCTGCACCCGTCGACCACTCACAATCTATGGACTCCCACGGCCTTATCAGGCAGCAGCCCAGCAAGAAATTGTGCAGCAACTCTGTAAGCAAATGAAAGCACCTTTAATAGAGCAACAGCACTAATACAGATTTGTATTGATTGCTGGTGATAAACCACTATCTGCAGAAATAAATGCTTATACTGAGGTCACAAATTACTGAAACCATTAAATGTAGCAGGATGTTAAGTTATTACAAGCGCTGAATTAGTAAAGGATTTCTCCAGAGTTTTCTAAGTGTCCGAGAGAGGAGTTCTTGGCTGAGTCTAAGTCTTACCCAAAGGCATCTCAATGAGGGGGAAGAAAGGCTCAGCCCATCAGCTGGTCCCAGGAATCAGAGGTTTGGGATGGTGTTGTCCCTGACTGGTCCACGATGATGTCTTCCCTGACTGTGATGGTGTCTTCCCTAATTCCCTCCCTTCTTGGGGCTATTATTATACTATTTTTCTACCTGCAAGGTGGAGCTTGAGTGACTCTAGTCATACCTTTACAGTGACTGGCAAAAGGCACTTCCATTCCCATTTTATGGTAGAAATTATCAAAACTTAGAGATGTGCTCTATGAGGGGGAAAGAGGGGGTCAGTGGTATGAAGTTATGGTTTTGTCAAGGTCCACAAAGGGAAGTAGTTGTCAAAAGGGGTGCCAGCTGTCGATCCAGAATCACAAATAGACCATACATCAAGCCTTGTACCATGTTGTGATCAAGACAAGAGCTGGAAAGTAAGCCTCTGCTCTCTCCCATCTCTTGTTTTTTCCTTGATAAGCAGCAGGCCTAATAGAGGCAGCCTTGGAGAATATTCTTCATATGCCAGCTGTAATTTTCCCCTGGGATCGTCCTCGACATTTGTACCTTTCACTTAGTGTGTGGACACAGCCATTTTCTGATTTTTAGTTACCTCTAGCAATTACTCCACAGCCTTACCTTCTTTAAGGGAAGAGAGCAGGTCTTGAGGAGTTGAAACAAACCCAAAAAGCAGGGTGAAACTTAACCATGACAACTAAGTATTTCTAGTCTTGAAGTTAAGCTATTGCAGAGCTCCCAGATAAATCTAATATATCTGTGTTTTAAACTACTTTGTGATGTGTCTTGTATCCTCATACACTAACAAACTGAATGTGGTGTAAGTCTGTTGCAGATGCCAATGCTGAGGTACATCTTGGAGAATAAATATTATAGCTATAATTACTTACTGTATTCTAGTAGTAAGACTTTATCTTAATTCTCTGCACAGCCATACCCTATCCAAGTATTAAAAGAAACAGCTCCCCCTCACCCCAAATCCTGCCTCCAAAAAAACCCCATAAATTATCCCATAATTATCCCATTTCTGCCAGAGTCCAAGTCCAGTCTAACTTGAGAGTGGCTTCTGCTTTGAGCATGAGGTTGGTTTAGATGACCTCTAGAGATTGCTTCCAGCCTAAATGATTCTAAGAATCAGGATTTTAGCCTCTGTTTTCCCCCTATTCTGGCTTTAAAGAGTGAGGAAGGAGTTGTTCTGTGTTTCTTCTTAAAGCAGAGTTTGTCATTTGAATGGAAGGTGGAAGTGCTAGATATTTCTTAAAGGAATAAGTAACCACATTGTCAACTCTTGCAGGGTGTTGAGAACATTGTCACACAGATAATAGCAGTGTTGCAGGCCATAGTAACTGTGATGCAGTGTAGGGATTTGACAGGGAGGCTGGCACTGGGTGACCTGGGTACAGGTGTCAGTTTAACTTTGGCAGGGTTGTGGTGATGTAACCAACTGGATGACATGTATTAGTCCCAGTGTCACGGAGCTCAGTTCAGGTCAACCTAAAGCAGGACTGCAATGAGGCATTTTGATATTTGTGGTGTACGCTATCATCTTACTTTTTAAAAATTTCTCAGTTTCGGCTATTCCGTCTTTTAAGCCTGTTGCTTAGATCAACAGCACCTTGTTTTAAGCAGCAACAGCAGTGCCATGAAGGGTAGCTCATCGTGAGGTTCTGAGCATGGTTTTCTTTTTCCATCAGATGGCCCCCCAACATTAGTGGGGAGGGACTCCTGACCTCATCTCCCTGTGCATGGCTACCTCTGCTATCAAGCCACCTCAGAGGTATCGTGCCACAAGAGCCTTGAGTTGCAGTGTGTAGTTAGAGTCATGGAATTACTCCGGAGCAATGAGTAAGCTTGCAGTAACTCTGTCCGACAGTAGAGGTCTGTCTTGTTTGCAAAAAGGATTTTTATCAGTTAAGAATGAATCATGAGGGGAGAACTTGAGTCAGTCATTTTAGGGGTGGGGTTTTATTTTTGTTTGTTTGAATACTAATTTAAACCTTTTTTTTAATTATAAGAGCTGCTCTGAAAGTGCTGCGTGCAGTTCAGTGAATCACACTTGCCAGTAGCTGGAAAATGCCGGCAGTCACAGAGCTAGTGCAAGAGGCTGTAATGCCTGTTACCCCCTCCCCAGCCCTGGTAGCTGAGAACAAAGCTAGAAATCACAGCCAGATTTTTAAATGTGTGGATGGCTAATCACTGAGACAAAACACAGCTGGCACGTGAGCTTGTCCTTCTCTTGAAGCTTTCAAGTCAGAACTGAATTCTTTTCCAGGAAATGGGCTTTAGCCAAACCCCAGTTATTCGGCTTCAGATAGGCACAAGCAGATAAAAGTACATGGCTCATGTTAGACAGGAATTGTTATAGTAGAGGATCATAGTTGTTTCTTCTGATGTTAGCTCACAAAATTACAAAGTTTCTGCCAGAATTTTTATCTTTCAACACAAATCAGCTCTTAGTATTCTTCATATCCAATTATCTGTTAGGTCTATGAATTGAGGGACTTTGTACAGTTTAGAAGTTGTTTCACAGGCACCTAAGAAGCATTCGTGTCCAGTGTGGGTTTTCTGTTACTGAAGACTCAAACCTCCTCTAGTTCTGGCATCATTATCTATTAAAGTATGTGATCTTTCCTTCTTTAACCCCTTGGTTGTACTGTCCTGGCATGATATTTCCCTTTAAGGTGTGATGCTGTATTGAGCTATTGGAAGCTTATTTTTGGTATTGTTGAAGTTGAGTGATCTTAGCCTCGGCACAGAATCTGCCATTTATGAGTCAAAACTGTTGTAGTTCCTGTTAATCATTTTGCAAGTAAAGCACCCCACAACTTGGCTAACTATGCAATGTATAGGTGGTTCTCTTGTTTCGTTTGTCCAAACTTAATGCATTTTTGTTATTAATCAATATAGATTTCAAAACTCTGTTTTCAAATTCCTTCTTAATTTTGCAGATAAGCATTTGTGAGAGGCAAAATTTCTTCTGTAACCTCATGGCCATAGATGAACTGGTCTCTCACATTAAGATTTAGCAAATTTGCTCTGTAATGGTAGTTCTTCAGGTACTTGTCCATACAGAAATTTTGAAAGGTAATCGTAGTGCAAAATTCTGTATAAATTAATTTGATATCTGAAAATACATCCAATTTAGCTGAAGGTTACTGGTTTTTTTTGCTATTAAGTTCAAATAGTCTTGCATTAGCTAATCCTTAATCAAACAGATCTTGCAGTTACCTAAACCAAACTCTAGCTGATTTATTGCTCTCTTCTTGATTTCAGTTTAACAGTATGTTGTAACTCTAACTTCAGAATCATCCAGTATTGATGATGTTTCTGCTGCTTTGGCTTTTAAAATTCTGGATCCCATGCCACCCCTGAAAGATGAAACGCTTAATTTTCCAGGCATTAATCCCCTTGCACATTGTTTTCAGGTAATTTTGTATATATTTGGTAGGTTTTGGTTTACTGTAGGTTATGATCCACTGCCAAAATTCCTGGAATTATAAGAAAGAATATAATCACACCACTTTACATGAGATGATAACAGAAGCAGTGGGAAAATTCTTTTATCTATGAGCAAAGAACTTGTGATGTTATATTCTGCATTCATGTTTTTAGTACATCCATGTAATGTCACAATAGAAGAATAAAGGCATCTTTAACCAGGAGATGAAAAAGCCTTGAAGGTGAATAGAAAAAGATTAAAAAAAATCAGTAGCATAGCTGTGTATAGAAATCTCTTTCAAAATGCTTAACAGAATGCAGGTACAGCCTTGTTGTGTCAACTATTGTGACACTATTTTGTACCTGTGGGAGGTGCAAAATACAGGCTTTGGAGCATCAGCCCTCTTTCTGCTTGTGAAGCGTACAGGAGGTACTGCAGGCAGGAGGAGGTGAATAGGCTGTAACAACAGAACTGTGCTGATTTTTCTCAGTTGGAACGCTATGTTCCAGTCATTTCACCTTTGAAAAAAATTAGTAGTTATTAAAAAAATGTAGTGGTTATTAAAACCAAATAGTTAGTGGAAAATTGAGGAAGGTTTACATCAGAGTTGTTTTAAGAGCTTGAGCGGGGTTTGCTAATTAGAACAGAAGGAAAAAATCATATACAAATATTGCTGCTTGTACTGGGCACTTCCAAGGCCAAACTGCTGTGTATTTTGGCATTGGTTATTTTGGAAGGGGAGTGGAGTTCTATTTTCCAAGGTCAATGCTTTTGGTTTGCTACCATGCATTTAGTGCTCTACAGAAAACAGGCAGCATCCCCTGTCTTCTGCTTCCTCATTTCTTCCTCAAGGTGACTCTTGAGAAGCTAGAATTGGTGTATCAGGACAGATGAAGAAAAGAAAAAGATGTCTTATACCTCTAGCATTTTGAGATGGGTGAGGGGAGAAGTATTTTTTTTGCAAACCGAGCTTCCTGATCAAATATATTCAGTTTGCATCTTTTTTTAAGTACCTGTTCTTAAAAATAGCCTGAAAACAGATGGTTATGCTGGAATCTTTCTTGATCTAATTAATACAATTATTAATGATCTGTAAGAGAGCAGTATCAGTTAATTTCCTATGCAGACCCCATTATATTGAATAGATTTGCACTAGCCAGTTGTCTGGAGGGTAAGCCAAATCCTTTTTGTACCATAAACGAAAGAATTCACCCTTCTGTGTATTGACCCCAAATAATTGGGGGGGGGAGCGGGGACGACAGACTTCACAAAAAATAGTTTTGGGTTTTTTTTGAGTATGCAGATCAATAGCACCATGAGCAAAGATCTTTGGACCTCAATGGCAGCATGTGTGTCAGTGGCTGACATGCTGCCCTTGCTATGGCTTTGGTGGTAGGGCTGTAAGAAGTGGAACTCAAGTCCTAAAGCAGCAAGAGTTTAAAGCAGGAAGGTGTTTCATCTCTTCAGATTTGAGTTACCAAGGAAAGGAGAAAGGTAACTTAAATAGGTATAGAAAAGGAGATCTGTAATACCACCCACCTTTGTATGGAAAGCTTCAATATTGGTTCCAGTGAAGAGTAACTATGCTTAAAGAAAAATCTGAGCTATATTTGTTTTTAATGTAAAATACTGTAATACATGCTATATATGCAAAACTAAATATGACCACAGAATTCTTTATTCCTTCTTCAGTCTTGCAAACTTTGCTTATGTCTAGCTGTATTCTCTTGGGATGCTAATGTCATTCCCATGAGAGTTAGTGTTAGATGGGAGCAGGCCTGTTAAGAACTGTGTAGTTCATAAAGAAAAAAAAGAAACACTTCATTAAAAAAATGTGGTGTTTCTTCTTTTGGTTAGGTCAGAAAGATGGGGTAAGTATTTGTCAGTGAATGAAGCATCTTTCATTTAAATTGCCCAAGCAAAGCTTGCACAGCATAAAACAGCACACAACCTCAAAAAGAGCATGTAGCAGTGCCCAGATGTAAAGACGTTATGCACGTGGAGTTTGGAGGACTTGTTTGCTTGTTAGATGCTGCGATTAGCTGAAAGGATTGTGATTAAGCAGGGGCTGTATGTGTTAGGTCTGACTGTCACATTTAACAAAAAGCAATTATCTACCATAGTAACCATGACAGAATTTTGAATATATTCAGACATACATAAATACCTAAAAATAATGCTAAGGTACATCTTCAGTTTTCAATGTTTTTCTTGATAAAAAACAAACAACCTAGAAATACAGAATTATATCTGAAAGTCTGCCTTTACCTTTTCTGTAATGCAGCTATTTTCCAAGAACTGGTTATATATTAGAAGGCATAAAAGAATGTCTTTATGGTACTTCCAAGCTTAAATTTAATTGTTTAGCTTAAGCAACACTTTAACTAGGTGAATCTAGAGTCTGGGATGATGACATGTTATCTCAAAGGAAGGAAGTCTTCTGAATTTTTTAAGAATCTCTTAGAAGTATTTTAATTTGTGTATATTGAGGAAAACCTTGCATCCTTTATGGAGGTGGGTGCAGAAATAAAAATGCAGCCAAATAATTACAGTATGAAGAACTGAAATTCTAAGTCAGTGCTGTTTGACTCTAGTAAGCTTCTAGGTGAAAGTTGAGATACTAAGAAGTGATGGAAATCCTGGTGAACTGGACTAAGAATTGCAAGTTTTAAATTAAAAGTAATATGCTTCTTAGTAATGCATACACCCCAATTGCAGGTTTTTTAACTGTGTAACTTGAAGGGCTCCAAGTTTTAAAACTATGCTTGCCCTTTTACAGCAGAAGCTATTGAGAAAGATACTAGGG
>NW_010308518.1:30207-35284 GCF_000700745.2 Antrostomus carolinensis
TTTCACCATCTTGTTTTTACAGCTATCTTGGATTCTTCTCCACCTCACACAGTGAGACTTTGCTAAGAAATATTCCTTTTGTCTTTTATCAAAATTTAACCCAAAGGCTTTAAGCACGTAACACACCAAAGAAATAGTCCCTTCATCACTGCTCAGGTTCCCCAGTTGTCAGTTTTGGAACAATTTCTTGAAATGGGACTTGAAAACATCATCATCTTGGCATTCTCTTGACAGATATCATCCTGGAGCAGGATGTTTCTCAAAAGTTTTCTGCAATTCTCCACCATCAGGCTGAACACTTGATGACCTGAATATCTTCTAAATGCTTTCACCAGGTTTACTGCTTACTTTCAGCTGTTGGTTTGTCTCGGTGGCTGTTCTGGGCATGTATTTTTCTCATGACCAATACTTTGCCAGAGCTTGCACTCCTGTTCTGTGGTGTTGTCAGTGTGCCTTTTTTGGTAGGACTTTGATTTTCTTGTTGGTGTATAGTGGCATCAGTTCTCAGAGTTTGGTTCTGTGTTTTGCTGCAGCTGTGATTTGCCTGTCATGTTTGGCCCTCCCTTCAAGACAAACCTCTGCAACTAAGTTTGTGCTTAACTTGAAACCTCTGGTCTCTTTGGCTCACCTAGACCTTGCCACTTGCTGGAGGTTAAGTATGTGTGCCTCTAGGAGTGGAACTTTGCAGTGACATTTGAGAGTGTTGGTAGTACTTAAGCTCCTGAAGAACAGGACAGCAAGAAGGCAGAGGAACAAACATAGCTTTTGTGGTAAGGGAATGATGCAAGTGTAGAAACATGATAGGTAGAGATGGACTATTACAGATTTGAGGGGGTTTTTTCAGCTGCAGCTTATGTGAAATAGTATTTATAGTATAAAAACAAAAGATGGAGATTTGGGAGTGACTGACAGTGTTATCAAGAGATTCCCCTAATAATACATTTCCCTGTATCTTCATGCGCACTGACTCTTCAAGCACTACAGAACTGGTCAGGAAGGTAGCTTGATCATTAAGTGATTTGAAACAGATTCAAGTAGCTGCTTCAGTGTGCGTTTGATTCTTAAGCATAGGGATTATCCCATTGGCATCATTGGGAGTGCACATTGTGTTTCAGATCAGGTTGTCCTACAGCACCCTGCTAGTTTAGGACACCAGTGTCCCAAGAAATGCAGCATTACTGGTGTGCTGCTGAGCCCTGTCCTTCCAAATCTGGAGCTGATCTTTGCTTGCAGATTCCCAAAGGGAAGGCAGCAATGCCCAGGATCTCTGACTCCTTTGGCATTAAATCAAACTCAGCATTGGTACACTATAAATACCTCTGTGTGTATCTGTATATAAAATCATTGTGTGTAATCTTTCTTCAAAGATATTTTCCTAAAAACTATTGAAAGAAAATAAGTTTCCGAGTGATTTAAAGAAAACATAAATGACAGGCTCTTTCCTGTGCTTGGCTGAGTCATGTAGAATGTGCACAATTAATAGGTGCGCAGTGGCAAGCTGCACTCAGCAGGCAATGCTGGGTAGATTTCAGAGTCCTGAAGGTTGAATGAGTTTCTTCTGTAGCACAGGATTTGAAAGGATCAGTGAGATACTGAGCATCTCAGTACCTCTTTAATTCTCCTCTAAATTCTTGCCTCTGGACAAGCACCTTTTTTAACTTTGCAGGCTTTCTAGGGAGAGATGCAGACCTCATACCTGTTTTCTTCCTCCTTGTGCTGACAACACAGCTATAGGCTTTGGCTGGAGTGTCTGTAAATAGCTTCCTTCTTTGAGTCAAAGATGAGATCCAGCCTAGCTCTTGCCTTTTTAATCTGTTGCTGGGCTGGTGTCTGGTGACGCGCTGAGCTAAGCTGGCTGCAGCGAGTTAATAGAGAAGACGAAAGGTGTCAAACCCCTGCAGAATGGCTCAAGTACTTGTGGTGTCTGACCCGTATCCCGAATGCTGAAAAAAAGATGATAAAGCTGCCTCACAAGAGATTACAGAAGTTTTTCCTTAAAAAGGTAAATTTTTTTTTTTGCTTGCTGCTTTGCTTGCTTTAATGAGGTTGATGACAAAGTTTGACAATTGCATTGTTTTTGTGCAGTCAGCCTTGTGATTTCTTTGCGCTCAGATGCCTCAAACTGTTCTCTCGATGTAATGTTATTCTTGTGGTTGAGGACAAGATGAAAATAGTCAAAACCATACTTGAGAAGTGTGCTACATGTTTGATTACAGCTGCAGTTTACAGGTTCTTTCACCCTGTTGTAGTATGCTGCCTTTTAACCTTGCTCCTGGACTCAGTGGCACTGAGTATTCTGAATCTGTCAAACAATTTTAGTGCTCTCTAAGTTGTTTTTGGTTTGGGTTTGGTTTTTTTTAGTGTAAGAGAGAGAATGCTGCTCATTGGTGCTCATTTAAAAAAAATATATATTAAAAGATGATGTGTGTATATTTTACATGTAGGCTGTATATTTGTGCTCTGTTTTCAGATATACCCACATAACTCAGTAGAGATGTGGAGACATCTAATAGAAAACATTATGCTTTCAGGTAGAACTCTGTTTAAAATTACCTGGGTTTTAGTTTAAAATTACCCCTAGAACATATTTTTCTATTAAGTGCTATACCTGGCTAGGTATTGAGTGCTATGGTAATTAGCTATCTGAAATAACATCCTTTATCTGCATTATCTATGGATCCTGTTTTGGCAACATATAAACATTTATCCTGTAGGTTATGAAAATATATATATATATGTGGGTTTTTTCCCTCCCCTTCCTTCTCATCTTGGCTACTTGTATACATAGTTTATTAGTGGTTGATCAGAAGCACAGTCTGTTTATTCTCTAGAGCATCTCAGTTTTAATGCAGGGTTCTCCAAGTTGTAGTCAACTGGAATTTTGTATTTTTACCATGCAATATAATTTCACATGTATGAGATTTCATACTGATATCTGTGATATGCTGCTTCAAAATAAAAGATTCAACTTGGCTTTATTCTAATGAAAACAATTTTAAAGGGATGCAAAAGAAGAAAAGAAAAACAGTCGCATTTCAGTGCAAGTTGGAATCTGGCTCGTAGTTCACTGATATTTGGCACACCTTAACAGGTACAGATGGTTGGTTGTACTCCTTACTCTGGAGTAAATTTCCAGCATTTAAATACTGACATCACAGTTACACTGTTGGACTGTCCTTTTGGGGTTTCTTATGTCGCCTGAAAAGAACGTTCCCTTTTACTGGAGTGTATACTCCTTACTGCTGGCAATATCTGATTAAATGGTCATTCCACTGGGATATAATAACTGCATTTTCTGTTATACTCTTGCATACATGACAGAAAGCACCCAATTGATTAATGTGGGTTAAAGAGCAAGAGAAAGATGAATTATGTTAGACTTTATTTTAATGTAGTTGCTGAAAAATGTATTTAATTGAGCTACTGGTTTGAAGTCATAAAGTGAAAGTGGGTGCAACAAAGATGATGAGCATAATTTAACATGCAAATAGAAGTAGGTCATTGATAGTCTTGGGAGTCCCATAGCAACTTGCTGTCTCAAAAAGATGTGTCTGCATGATGCCATATAACAGAGATAGTGAATAAGATTCACATACATGCCTGTGTTGATGATCCCTGTTGTTTCTCTGGAGGTAGATGGAGTATTTCCAACAAACTATGTTTTTATTTGTGGCAATGTGTGAAACAAAATTGGTGGAAACATCTGCAGTCTTTCTAAGAGTTATATGCTGGTTCAGTCTGTAGAGGCTTTTTTCTAAATGCTAGGAAAGAGAGGCCCCACAAAACAAGAGGCTAGGTCCTGCCCTCTGCTACACATGCATACCTTGGATTCAAGTGAGTGCATGAACATATTAAGGCAGAAACTTGACTCAGACTGGTCTTGTGCTTTGATTTAAGTCACAGGAATCAACAGCCTATGTGATCCCAGATTACCTGATTGTACCATAGCTAGTTAGTGTTGAGAATTTTGTTTCCCTTCCTCTTTAATGACTGTTGCATGAGAGCAGGCAGTGTGTGTTTAAAAAAAAAAAAGTAATCTCCAATAATTGGAAGATGAATTAGGTGAACTATGTCTTTGAGTGGTGGCTGGGAAGAGATAATGGATATTTTCTTGGGGTTTTTGCTGTGAGAGTCACATCTGGAGTTCAGCTAATGATTTCTTCCTTTACTTATGTGTCTGCTGTCACAGCAGTATCTTTTTGAAGTAAGTTTTGAAAAGGATACATAGCTCCCTTCTTAATTTTGTGAATATAACTTTACAACAGTCTACCTGACAGCTAGCCTACCTGAATATTGTTTACCTGAATATTGTTCAGATGTTGGTGTAATTAAGTACCTAAAAGAACATGTTTGTAATTTTGTGTCCAAATAGACAAGTTCCTTAAAGTAAGTAGATCAGGCCAAAGGATGGTCCTGTATATTCTGAGATAAAGTATCTATTGAAGAATGACATCAGATTTGATTACTGCAGCGAAAGTCTCCTTCAGAGCTTACTCTTCAATATTATGTCCTGAAGCAGCAGTCAAACATCTCAGATGTTACTCAGCTTTCTATTTGTGTAGGCACAAGCAGCTCTTAAACAAGTAAATGATTCTTTTTATGTACATGAGGGGTGGTTTCAGAGTTAAGTCTTTAATGGCCATGTAGAAAACATGACTTGGCTCTGAGAGTGACTGAAAACTGTCATGTTTTGTTTCAAGGTCACAATATTACTCAGTAGTTTCTAAAAACTTTTTTTCAGGACTAGCAAAAATTAGTTGGTAACAATACATTTAACAACTCTGCCTACTGAACTTTTAAAGAACTGTTGTCTTCCCAAAGAAAGGACAGTCACTTAACATGTGCACACTTCCTTCCATATAAATTCATCTGTACAACTCAGTTTCTTATGGAAGTTTTGTCTGAAACAATCACACAAAGGTGGAGAGAGGTGTTCCTCCTATAGTGTAATTAAATTGAATTAAGATGCTTTATGAAATAGGCATATGTAGAAAATTCAACATCACATAAGCTGTTTAAGGAATGGATATGAAAATCATTGCTTGTAATAAACTGTAATTCAGTAATTGAGTCAGCA
>NW_010308518.1:35307-73788 GCF_000700745.2 Antrostomus carolinensis
TGATTTGAACGGCATTCTGGCAGAGAAAAATAGGTTTTATTAAAATTGGGTAATTTAGAGTTTCACTGTTTAAAAGCAAGATGTAATGTCTGCTAATAGGACAAAAGCATTTAAGCAAAACAAATTAAGACTTCAGCTGATGTATTGTTTCATAGGGGTCTGATGCTGTAAATCTGATTGTATGATTTATGGAAATGCATATGTTCTTTGTAGCATTAAAAGGGAGGATCTTTAATTTTTTTTTTTCAGCATTGTGAAAAACGATTTGGTAATGACTGCAGTATTGGCAGAATATTGTTCAGTTATAGCTTGTGATAAATGTCTCTGCTGTTTCCCCCATCACCACCAATAGACACTTCTGTCCTTGGGGAACATATGACTGAGTCACTGATACAAAGAAGAGCAGAATGAAAAGATACATAGCACCAAAGGAATCTGACGGTGCAGATCTCTTGGATGTCTTTGTGTACATTTGCACATATGCGAGTCATACATACGGGCAAGGTATTTTGTGATCTTTATGATGTTTCTGGTGGTTTTTCATTTTTAATATAAACCAATATATTTCATACTTATGTCTATAAGATTAGCTTGCTTTGTTATATGCATGCTTGTGGTCTATTTTGTTCTGAGGGACCTAGCTTGTTGAGTTGAGGGACTAATCTATGTTGGTGATGCTGCCTATCCAGTTTGGGTGGGGGGCTGGACCCTTCAGAATGGAAGGATTTTAAAGTTATCTGCCCCCATGTACACACACCTTTTGTAATATTTGGTGTCACAGTTCCTGTCCTTGGTGGTGACATTGGTCAGTACATTGGTCAGCCCTCAGCAGCGTCGGAAGCTTTAGTGGTGGTGAACTGACTTGTATATTACTACATAGCTATTGCAGGGCTTGTGTGTTAAGGTATTTAAATGTGTCTGATCTGGCAAATAGTGTTCTTCTGTGATGACTGGGACCTTGTTAGAAAAAAAAGGGGATAGTCCTTTCCAAATATGTTGGAGAGTGTGGAAGGCACTAGAATTCATTTGTGGACCTGTTTTGAAGGAATATATGGGGTTTCTCTTGTGTTTTGTTTTCAAAATAACCCTCTAATAGAGGTATATGTATACATATGGAGAGTTTTCCCTGAATCTGGTGCAGAGAATATACAGGTTGGCTCAGTTGTCAGCTGGAGCCAGCCTCCTTGGCTCACTCTGCAAAGACCTAGGTGTTAAGTTCATGAGGATTCTGATTTTGTGCATGACATTGGCCCATCATGACCACTGTTGGCATTGCTTTGTCGCATAAGTAAATGCTAATGAATCTTCATTTTACTATTGTCAAGACTGAGACAGAAAAGCAAAATTGCCTCAGCTTGTCAGTTGTAGGGATGCTGTTGAAGCCAGATATGCGAAAGGAGTCTTTTTCTAATTCTCAGCCTACAGTGCCTCAGACTGTTAAGCTGCCTAGAGCTGTTGTGGTCTGGAACCAGCAAAGCTCCTGAATAGGTATGAGGATGACAGGTGACTCTAAGTACGAAGACCTGGGGCTAGTCAAGCTAGGAATCCTCCCTCTGTGTCAAGGGGAGGAGTATAGGTTGGAGCTGGGACAACAGGTCAGGGGCAGAGCTCTGGAAAGCCAGCCTTGTGTTACTGCTGCTGCTACCGGAGGACCTGAGGGATGGGGCAGGCTGGAGAGTGCTCTGATTGTCACTTCTGTGTATGTGGGTCCAGTTGCTGCCCTGCAATTCCTTCCTTGCATTTTGCAGCAACATTCATCTACCTCTCTTTGAGGCTGTGGTATAGGCAAGATTGGGCAGGAGGGAAGACTCTTTTGCCACATACATCAGTCTTTTTCTCTAGGTAACTACCTCCTTTGCTTATGCCTGGAGTTGACCCCAATGCTGTATTGTCTTCCAGCTGTAAATTGGTGTTAAGGTATAACTGTAATCTTTTGAACATTCAGTATTAACTGCAAGTCCATAGATGTCATTACAAGGAACCTTGCTGAAGGTGGTACTCTAGAAATATGTAATTATTTATAATAATCTAGATCCCCAAAGTCCAGAACAGGTAATGGCTAGGCATGTGCCTTTGAACAAATGATTACATACAGATAAGCTACTGTCAAGCTAACCCTTGAAGCAGCGGTTTTGTAAGGAGAGGAAAGCAGAAACAACTGGACATAATTTCTGGCTGGGCTTAAAAGGAAGAGTTGCAAGCAGGAGCAGGCTTGGCCTCTCACTCTTGGTTGTGCCTGGTCATTTAAAAAGACTTACCTACTGCAGTTTCAGAAGGCCAGTCTTGGAGCTGCCTGCATGACACTGGCAGGAATTAATGGATTTTTGAGCTTTTGGCTCACATGTTGTCAGTGCACTGAGTGGCATAGGATGCCACAGCGTGTTTTGTTGGTTGTCTATCTCAAAAGAGGCAGGGGAAGCTTTCTAAAAAAAAAAAGTCTCCTAAACTTCATAAGACATTAACAAGACAAACATGTTTTTGAATATTTCCTGTAGCTTAGGTACTGTGTTTGGTTCTTGTTATGTGTCAACATGGAATTAAGTAGACTGCTCACAAAAAAAAGAGAACTTTCCTTCAGGTCATGGCAAAGGCTTTTAAAAGGATAGCAATAAAATTCTGAGTTTAGCAATGGTTATAGATGTGTATTATAATACATAAAATATATATACATTCTAAAGACAAATAATATACATATATGTATATTAATACTGACCTTCAATCATGTATAAAACGACATAATACTTTCACTTGTTACAACCAAAAAGTTGTGTCACTGAATAAAAGGATACTTGAGTATTGAGGTTGAATATGAAGCATTCTTGAACTTAAAATCCTTGATGATCACAGTGAAAATTACACTGGAAGCTAATGTTTACACTTAAAGGATTATATTCTGTTCTTTCATGCGACATATTTCTGCAGTCTGTATTGCTGTCAGGGTTGCAAAGGAAGGCAGGTGGGGAGGGGTTTGTTTTAGAGCTAAGCAACATAATTTTTCTTCTCACCTTATTCTCAGAAGTAGCTGAACCAGTCAAGCTTGAAATTTGCAAAAGAATTGAGCCTGAGGCAATCTTCTGGCATGGAAAACTTCAGTCTATTTAGACTTGATTTAGCAGAAATAAGAGCAACTGAAGCATAATTCTGTGATGTGTGAACAAATACAACAGGAGTTGGTGCTTGTGGAAGTGGTGTGGAAGCCAAAATACTGAAAGAGGGTGCAATTCATCTGCTGGGGGACTGTCTTCAAACCCTGCCCCCCCACCCAGTGTCTCGAGCAATGCCATGCTCAATTCTGTGACTACAACACAAAAGTATCTACTTACCCACACCTCTTCTGTATCAATGGGACAGCTACTACTGCTATCTGAAGGTTGTGTAACTGGATTGCAGGTGTGGTGCAAATGAAGATTAAGCTCAATCTGAGAATTTGGTGCATGTAGTGAATGTGCGTCAATGCAGCCGGGGAGGAGTTGTGTTGGCATGTCATTGGCTATGTGTGATACGGCAATCATTCAAGTCCTAGAAGCAATAGGGATGCATATGGACACAAACTTTTTATTCCTGTACTCGAAGTGGAGGAAAAATGAGTTGCTTTTAAACTGTCACGGTGCCTCTAATGAGAGGTCTGAGTCTAATAGCAGTAGTTATGTGGAACAGATTTATATGTAATTTGAAAACTCCCTGAATTTCTGATAGTAATTAAGGAAGTAAAATAGCAGCTGTGTTCCTGAGCAAAACAACTCTTAAAAAAAAAAAAAAGCCAAACAAAAAAAGACCCTAAACAAACAAAAGCCCCCAGCCACACACAACAAAGACCTCCACTGCCCTCCAAAAAAACCCAACCTGACAGTGATGCAGGAGTACCTGTGGAAGTAAGAGCAAATTTCTGCCTCCTAGATGAACCTGTTGACCCCCTATAAAATTGCTTATGTGGAGTGTAATACTGTCTTCATGCTTCAATAAGCTGTTGATGTGAGACAGACCTTGTTAGCTCTTTGAGGAAAAGTTCTGTTGTTTTGGCCAAGAAAACACCGTAGGAACTATAACTACTACTGAGAGATCTCTGCTTTCAGCCTGCTGCAACTGCTCAGCATTCCTTGCAGCATGGCTCAGGCAGTGCTGCCAGTCTGCCATCAGCCCTGCCCTACTCCGCAAGGCATCCCTTCTGGCCCTGACCTACCAGTGCCTTCCTGGGAGTGCTGGGGGAGATTCTGGGCAGAGCAAGACCTTGCTGCATGGAAACGTAGGTGTGGTCTCAGTGGACAGGCTTTTGCCTACCTGGCTGAGGATGAAGGACTGCTTGGTTGCTCAAAGAGGTGGTAAAATCCCCATCCCTGGAAACACTCAAGGACAGGTTTAATGGGGCTCTGAGCACCCTGATCTAGTTGCAGTTGTCCCTGCTTACTGTAGGGGAGCTGGACTAAATGACCTTAAAAGGTCCCTTCCAACCCAGACCATTCTATAATTCTGTGACTGATCTGTCTCCTGAAGCTTAGGTGTCTGCAGTGTTTCACCAACAAGCTCTCATTTTGATAGGACTGGGAAGGCTGTGGAATAAGATCTGACTGAGGATTGCTGGCTGGGGCTTCAAGCTGAGAAGAAGCACTGACAGGGACTGAAGAAAAGAACAGGGATTTTTACACTAAGCTTCGTAAAAATGATGTGAATTTCCTTGCTATTGCTAGCCTAGTATGTCTGCTAAGTATACCTTGTAATTTCCTATCTTGTTTAAAGAACTGGGAAGTAGAGAAGAAGACTACCTGAAACACCATTGTAAGATTAAACGAAAGAAAATCAACAGAAGACAATTGTGTGTGGTGTCGCACACTTACATACGCTAACCTTTGTCTTATGTAGATGTGTGTTAGAATAATACAAAATGTTCTCCCCAAATCCTTCTTGCATAGGGGTGACATCTCCCCTGGAGCGCAGGACAGTAGTAAAATCTTTAAAGACTAGTTGCTATAACAACTACTGCCTGAGGGCCTGGTGCTGAGCATGCAGAAAAAGCAAGGCTTCACTCTTACATGAGTCTTCCTAGTATTGTGGAGATCTTTGTACTGTACAGCAATTTCTTGAAATGTGCAGTCAAACAAAAATTTAAATTCAGGGGGAGAGGTATGGTATATCACAGCTTTCTCTCCCCTTCCTCCTTTTCTGACACGTTTCTCTCCTTTATTAACACATTGCTTGACATTGTGCAGTGTCTCTTGGAGATTGTATGACTAATCCGCTGTTAGTTCATGGAAGTCCTCACCCAAAATATCTTTTTCTTTTAGCTGGAGGCAAGTGCTGGTGCTTTTTTCTCTAAGATCTTGACACTGGTATTGGGAAATGCCTCGGGGCTTCAAATACATCGCTGCACTTTGTGTTGGGGCAAATACTAGGGTGTTGTAAACCCTTTAAATGACAAATCTCTTTTGAGTTTTGGAAAGGAGCTCCCTGGGCAGCTGACTTCTGGCCCTATGCTACTGCCTGCCATGTGCCCCTGAGGGCACCAACTATTGAACTTTTACTAGCAAAGGTGCAGGAAGATGGATGGGTATTTACTTGTTAAAGCAGAATCGCTGCTGTTTGAGGCTTACTGCTATGGATATGCTTTGAATCTCAAATAAGAGAAACATGCAAGAGCTGAGTAATGAACAGTCTGAAAAGGACTAATGTGCTTTCAGAGGAAATTATTGCAGAGTCTGTGGTGGGCATGTGACTGTCTTCTGAAGGGATGAAAGTACAGGGCTCAGGAAACTATTGCATAAGAACTGTTTTTCTTTCCAGCTTACTCAGTTTTGGTATGTTAGAACAATGGGAAAATGTGATTTCTTAGTGCTCATGACACAGTGTACTTGTCAAGTGTAACTGTACTGTAGTGACTGGTTGTATCCCTAGAAAACAACTGATATCACTTTCATATCAAGTCTACTTTCTCCATTCCTTTCTATAGTTACTGAGGTTTTTTCTTGAGAGGATATGTGCCTTTCTGTAAAGAGAAGCTTTTTTGTTTCTGTTAATGGCTCTTTAACAGTAGTGATTTTCCAGGTGAAGTTATTGCAGCTTTTGCACCACACTAGCTGATGTGGTACCTAATGCTGGAGAGCTGCTTTGTTGTAGAGGATGCTGCACAGAATTCGGCATAGTTGAGATCTTTTGCCTGAAGTGCATTGGGCTTAATTCTGCACCTGTTGTAGCACTTTCAGAGTAGGCCTGTGGCATAAAGGGTTATCCCTCTCTGTAGCTCCCATGGATACAAGGGCCACAGGTAACTGCAAGCCATATGCTGTTTAGGATTGCTGTTCCTGTAGCCTGGCTGTGCACTGTACATGCCCTAGCTTTTGATGCACCCCTGAGTTCTCTCTTTGAGCAGTTCCATGCTGTCTGCTCCCTTAACACTTCACTGAGACCTAGTGGGGACTTGTGATGAGGAGGCAATTGAAAGGGACATGGTGAAGGAGCAGAACTCTGCATCATGGCAGGGGTTTCTGTACTTGATGTGGAAATGTGACATAGGGGAGTGGAGTTTATCTGAGAAGAGTAAGTAGCTCAGCAGTCTTCATGGGGACGAAGTCAGTGTGAAATAACTGATGTACATTTTTCCCACCTACCCGGCACTTAATTTTTTTTCTGCTGCCTGTTATCTGAGCTTAATGCATACACTACATTTGTATCACCTCTCAAAAATGCAAAATGTGGTACAGCTTGGAAACCCTTAGTGAAAAAGTCATCTTTGAATGACTGGGAAATCTGCAGCTCTGACAGAGGAGTCTGAGGCAGAGAGTGATGTCTATGTGAAAGATGCTCGAAATATATAATCTTTTCTCTAAAGCTGTAACTTTTTAGAAAACAGATTTTTTTTTTTTTAATTTACAGATGATGATGAGGTTTTTAGGGGTTCTAGCTTTCTGATTCACTGAGTGATTTTTCTCGAGATGGTTTTTTGCCTTGTGCTCATGCATGCAAGGGGGTGCATATTTCTTCATTGGTTCTGGCAGTACTCGGCAGTTGATTTTAGTCAGTTATTTTCTGCACATGTAGCATTTTAGATCCATTGTTTTAACTAGACCTTGTTATGATAAATACCAGTTTCTTGTTCTGAAAATTAGAGCTTTCTCCCAAATGGCTTGATGGTCAGTGGTTCCAAATAGGTACTTTTCCCTGCCTGCAAATCTATCTGTCAGGGAATATACCTCTAAATGCTTTGTGTGCTGTTGTCATTCAGATTATTTATCCTTTACTGGACTGTAAAGCTTATGATGTATTTTAGAGAGGATAATGTGCTATCAGCTTCAGAAACAATTCATGAGTATCTTGTGTGATCAAGTTTATTTCCTGCCAGCACCACTACTTCCTTTTCAGGTATCTTGAATAGTAGTTAGTAATGTGTTGTTTTGTTGGTTTGTTGTTTGTTTTTTTTTTTCCCTTTAATTTATTGCTGCTACACTTCCTGGCTGACTTTCTGACATATTTATTTTCAAAGCTTTGATCTGTTATATTCAATCTCTCTTTATCTTGATCTTTTTTAGCAAACAATCTTCAGTTTTAGAAAGCAATAAACTGCTAATAGCATAGTTCAGTGCATTATGAATTCACTTGAAACTAAACTTATGGGCTTATTAATGCCAGGACAGTTGTCTTTGAGCCCTTTTATTTGTGCTGCCTCCTTGCCTCCTCTGCTAGGTTTTGGGTTTTTGTTGTTTTTTTTTAAACTTGAGGATTACAGTCTCTATTCTAATTCAGTGGTGGTTGTGTATGATGAGTTTAATGATATAAAAGCTTCAGAGCTGCAGTACCCAACTTATCACTGGCTATGAGTTAACAGCCCAGGTTCTTTCCTAATCCTTTTACTGGAATTCCAGAAAGTCCTTCATTAATTTGATGTTACTTGATACAAAGTGTGTGGGCATTTCAATACTTTAGCCTCCTAATGTTGCACCTGAGAAGAGCAGACTGTACAAGCCACAGAACTGTTCTTATAGAGGCTTCAACTTTGTTCTTTCTATTCTTAATATTCATGTATTTCTTCAGCTATCTCTTTGGTTATACTTACTTCTATACATTCATCAGAAACAGACCTGAACTTGTATCATAATCTATACTGATGTTCACAAGACTTGTTGGATAAACTGTGGCAGGCTGGGGAGGGAAGAAGAGAAGAAGCTTCAACTACTGCATAGTCATCTTGCGCATCTGCACTTCAAATTTAGAGTATACATGTTACTAGATGTAAGCTAAATAAAGTTTGCAGAAGAATGTGAACATACAGAAATTAAAAAATAAACCATACAGGTTTGTTTATATCTATTATATACAATATCATTTGAGTACTGCCTGTAATTGCAGTGCAGAAGGATGGTTACTGCTACCAGATTGCAAGTCCGGTGTAACTATTGTTGAATTTTTTTAACAGTAACTGTGTCTACTCAGGGTAGTTGGCAATATGCCTGAAGACTCAGTGCCTTAAATACCATTGATGCCTTTGTGCTTGCCCAGAATTTTTGAGATGTACAAACAGTACAGTAATTGCTTTTCTTGCAATAAAGCAATGTTAAGTTCACCTATTTTTTTTTTTTATAAGGCTTGTGGAAACCCAAATGAGACACAAGGATTAGGGTAGGCCTGCAAACAAGAATGTTTGGATGCTGTTGCTAGCTTTGTTCTGTTATTTTGGTTAAATGTTTCTGCATCCTGGGCCACAACATCCCTAACTTTTAGCTTGTGGTGGTTGTACTTTTCTGAAATAAGACTTATGGGCAAAACTGTGAAAGAATAGTTCTTGTTGTTTTAAAGTTTTCCTCTTCTCAACTCCCTGTTTACCTTTTCCTGTCTTCGCTAGGTGAAATTTGGGAACACAATGTAATCAGCAGCATCCTCCAAAATGTGTTCAAAGTCAGGTCCTCTGAACATTGTAAGGCTTAGTCTTGCTATGTGTTGCTGTTGCTGAATAGTTACTGTTTTGGTGTGCATTGAACACAGATGGTGTATGATTTCTGCTTTAGCAAAATGTTTCTGTCAAAATCCAAAGAATTTTCTCTTGCCATCATTCAGTATGAAAGCCTCTCTACAAAGGCAGATGAAACTTGATTCCTTAACTACCTTTTTGCCTGTCTTAAGATGTAGACTATTGTGGAAAATCTGTTTCTCCGAGCTTCACTTTAAGGAGAAACTTCTCTCCCCTGCTCAATCTAAGGCATCGTAAACTACCAATTTTTTAATGTGTTTCCCCTTAAGGAAAAGTTAGTGGCTGAGCATGGAGACTTTTTCGTCAAGTCTATTGAACCTTCTCCTCGTGTTACATCCGAAGGATGCAGTTTTGAAAAATGGAACTCCTTTTTCTTCACGTAAATGACTTTAATCTTTCTCTGCTGAATACTTAAGTTGTCTCCTGTTCTCTGGCATAATCTCTGCATTCTCTGCCTTGGTTTCAAGTGATTGCCATTTGTTTTGTCTGTATTCAAGTTTCAGCACTGTAGCAAATAGCAAAGCACACATGCTGTGTACCTTCTGCTGGAGGCACAAGTCATCCTTCCTGTTAGTAGCTGCTCCAGTATTCTGAAAATCATTCAGACCAAGTTATTTTTTCTCATTCGCTTACCAGCGTGATCTCTGCCTTTGCCTATTCACTTTAATTCATGTTATCTTCCATTTCTTTAATTGCATCCCCTTGAATATGGGTATCAAGTGCCTGTGTAGCAGAAATATCCCATATATATTTCTGCACATGCAGCTCTATTTTTTGTTTGCCATACTGAGTGCCATAGTATTAGCAGTGACAGGTTTCATCTTTGTATTTTTCCAACGTGATGCAGCATCTTCCAGCAGTCACTGCTGACCTTCAGAAATTATTTTTAAAAGGGAGAAATGCACAAGTATTCAGTTCTCACACTCTCAGGAAGTAAAAACTGCAAGCTTGGCACAAGTCTTTTCTCAATGACTTCTGGTGCTACTATATAAAGGAAGGTGTGAGTCATACCAAGAAGGTACCTTCCTGTATGTTTCTAGGTATAATGCAGGCATAACTAGCTCTTGCTTTGCCTGGGATTTTTCTCACCTCTTTTAAGCTTGATGTAGGCTACTAAACTGGGTGAGTCTTGGAGGAAATATAAGCATAGACACCATGTTTTCTTGAGTAATAAATCCACGCTCTGGTTGTGTAGGTGTAGAGATACCTTAGCTATTTCTTACTAGCAGTTGTATCAGCTCAGCACTCCCTAATTTAACCAGAAAGAGTAACTTTGAGATATAACTTAATCTTCAGCTCCACGATGGGCATGTCTATATTTCATCTCTAACTGGTTTCCTGTACTAATATTCCATCAAAAACATTAGAAATTGTTACTGACAGTGCATTTATAACCTAGCATATAAACTAGAATTTAGTACTTTCTTAGAAAGCAGTGTGCTATATTTCTAAGGCTGCACTAGTTTCCAAAAAATACCCTCAGAGGAGAGGAATGGTAAGATGTGGCTCTGAGGTCCACATTAGAATGATAGGATATTGTGAGTTGGAAGGGACCCACAAGGATAATTGAGTCCAACTCTTGCCCCAGCATAGGACAGTCACAAGATTCAGGCCATGTGTCTGAGGGCGCTATCCAAATGCTTCTTGAATGTTGTCAGGCTTGGTGCCATGACTGCCTCCCTGGGGAGCCTGTTCCAGTGCTCCACCACCCTCTGGGTGAAGAACCTTTTCCTAATGTCCAACCTAAACTTACCCTGGCACATCTTCCTGCCATTTAGATCTCCAGTGATGCTCTCTATGGAAGTCATGGGATCGTTCTTTGGCCCAGGTGCAAACAGTAAGATCCTGAGGAAGACCTTGTGTCAGACAAACAGTCCCCAAAAGGCAAAGCTGGGATGGAGGATGTAGAAGAAATGTAAGACTGTTATTTTACTATCTCTGATCCAGGATGCACCCTTTCTCATCTGAATTCCTTGTGATAGTAAAATGAGATTTGCAGCACAGACCATATATTATGTTTAATCTGATCCCCTCCCCCAATGAATTTTGGTTTTAATTATATTGTTTCAGCCTTTGACTAGAGTGAAGTTAGCCCACTGTGACATATTCTTCTGACTGTTAGTTAAATAACAAAGGAACAATGAATGGACTTTATTATGGCTTTTTACTTATCTCTTTCTTTGGAATTTGGACTTCACTTGGCTTTTTTCTGTGCTAGATTATTTATTTCCCTCCTGCACTTCTCACTTCTGAAAAACTGCCACACTAAAAAGCCTATAGATGTCTTAACATATATTTATTTCCTAAGTGATGGTTTCCCATTGCTTGATGTTTGAAATAAGCCTCTACAAGCCATGTAATAGACTTATATAAACAAAAGTGTCTTCAGTATAAAAGTTATTCTCATCTCAAACTAGTTTAAAATTCTGTTGGATATTTTCTGTATTATAACTGTATAAATACATTGTTGTGAGTCATTTAAGCCACAGAAATGGGAAGTGAATCTAGATTTTAAATATAAAGCTCTTAAATGAGCTTACTTGTTTGGTGTGGTTCTTAAGATATTAGCTGCAAGGTGTTGGTACTGTGTTTCTGTGTAAGGCTGATGCAGCAAACAATTCATTCTGTTTCTTTATGACAGGATGTTGATATGATCTTGTTCCCTTTTATTCTACCCCTTCTATCCTGCCTTTTTGATATCCATACTGTTTTCTTCCTTCCTCAAGGATAAAATAAAGCCCTGTTAAAAAAAAAAAAAAGTACATTCTCAGCTGCTTGCTCAAATACAAGCAACCTGTAAGTCTGGAAAAGAAAGGTGCATTTACAGAGACTGAAATGGCCAAGGCAACTGCTACAGACACTCTGGCTTTTCCCTAAGCTTTTTAATAAAAGGGAAAATGAATGCTTGCTTAAATTTCATCTCAAGAGGATTATCTCTGGAGGCTTTAAAAGAATGTGTTTTCAGCTCTCAAAATCAAGCAGATCTTGCAGCCATGGGAGCCCTATTTGTTGTTTTCTTGCCTCCTCCCCAAAGAACAGCTAGTTAACATGGGGAGTCATCCACTGTGTCTCACTGAGTCTGGTGGGAGACAGAGTAATCTTAGTACAAGGCTAACAAATATTGTAATCAGAAATAAAACTAACTAGAAATGTCTAAAAATATTTTTTGACACTTACTGCTTCAGGGAATAGCAGTTGTTTTTGTTTAACAGAAGATAATAGAAGGTGCATGGTTGTGCAGGGAAAACTGAGCTGTTCATGAAAGTATCAAAAAAAGTAAAAGCACATGTCAATTTGAAGAGCTGTGTCAATTTGAAGGCATTGGCCTTGTGTACCTATGCACGTATGCATTCATGAGCAATATTGTGAGTAGGTAGAATTGCACACTGAGAATTGAACCTGTAATATTGATTTGTTTGAATTGCCTTACAGGATGGAACTGTAAATATCCTCATTTATTTGGAAGAGAACTAGCAGCTCAAGTGCACCTGGGGGACAGTATCTAGTTATGAAAACAACTTTCCCTCCTTCGATGAAGGAAACATGTAGCAGCACTAACCGGGTGGGGAGGAATTAAAATCAACAACAACAAACCCCAAACAAAAACAACAACAAAAAAAAAACAACCAACAAACAAACAAAATCTTACAAGTACCTTTACTTTCCCTGGAAGTCCAACAATTTTCTAGTGCCTCAGATTTTGACAAAAGCTATTACTTCTGTATTTTAGCCTTTGGGGTAACAATAGGCTCTATTAGTCACTGAATGACACAAAACCTCTGTAAGATACCTGAAGATGCCAGTAAGAGACTTTTTTATTAAAAAGAAACTGCAGAAGAAACAGTGGTAAACCTAAGGCAGTTGTTTTGGTCTTTGCCTTCCTGTTTGTTTTAATAGAGTGCAGGTTTAACTCTTTTCACCTTGAATGGCCTTCTGGTTTATCACATTAAATTTTACATCAAAAGACCATTTTAAATAATCTTGTCCTACTCAAAGTTGCAGCTAAACTTTTCAACTTTGTATCTGACTGTGGTGAGCTAGACAAATTCAAGTGCAGAAAGAAACCTGCTTGATTCAAAGAGAAGCTCTGCTTCTGCAGATGTTTTTGCAGCTGTGTTTGTTGCCCACTTAAATAAATCCAGGCTAACAAAACCCATGATTTCCCCTAGCTGCTAAACAGAGTACCTGCTGCCACTGTCATATTATTGAACATTTCTGAGGGGGCAAATAGTCAACTGTTGCAGATGATAAAGTTGGTTACCCAGGGTGATGTGTCTCAATCCTCATGTATGTGTTCCACTAAAAAATTGATGAAAAAAACTGTTTGCTAATGGCTTTTATTATTTCAGTGCACAACAGGTACAGCTGGTGTTTGTCAAGTCTCTGTGTTGAAAAGCTTAGAATTTAATTTTTGGCAAGTTGCAGCAGATGAGAATGACAATATAGGATAGAGAGGTTAAGGAAAGGGGAACAAACTTCTGTTATTAAGGTTATGTTGTTACTTATTTTAAAAGAAAGTAAAGAAGGGTAAGATACTCCTAGTAGTTTTTTCCTTCTCCTTTAAACTGTTTTGGGGAAGAGCTTGCCTGGATAGCTGATTCCTGAATTGAGTAACACCAATCTGTATTGGTGGACCTTGAACAAAAAATATTGTTAAATTAGTAAAGCATTTCCAGATTTTCCTCCTCAGTCCACTGTGTATACAACTTTGTTAGGAAGAAATGGAAAGCAAAGTCTTTCCAGTATTTCATGCTCAACATTCAAAACTTAAGTTTTTACTTTAAGTTTTTACAGTATTAGTCAAAATTTTGCGTGATCATGAAATATAAGACACTTCAGTCAGATACTAGTGAGAAAAGATGTCAAATTTGTTGAATGTTAGTGTTTTCAGAAAATTGTTGTAAACACTGTTTACACTGTCAACATCTTTTGGCAGGAGAACATAGATTCAGTGTGGTAATAAAATCTCAACTGCTTTAAGTTGAGAAATCTCAACTACTACCATGGAGAAAAGTAGAAAGCAAACGTATAGTCATAGTCCCTGATGGAGCTTTACACAAACTCCTCATGTGACTTGGCAGAAACCTATCATGAGTATTTTACCAGCTCTCCCATTAGGCTTCAGCGTGCTGGTTTCTGCTTCTGATCATCAGGGTAGATGCAGTTCTTGGGTCTGAAGTGACATGCTGTTTCTGGTATGCTGGGAGGGGGAAAAGTAATCTCTTGTTTGCCTGTTAACATCTGATCCAACTGCCTATTCAATATTAGCAGTAATGAACAGCATTTACGCTGTATGCTGGGGCGGGGGGTGCGTATGTGAAAGGAAAGCTGCTTTGCAGTTCGGTGCCTGTCTTCAGGAGAGAGGTTGAAAGAGCATAATAGATATTCCTCTCAAACAGCTCCAAAGCTAGCAAGGTTGCACAAACAACCAGCCTCGTGGGCAGAAAAGGTACAAAACGCAATTAGCCTGCTGAATAAAATATACCAAAGTCCTGCTTTTGGCCATTGTTTCCATGGCAGCATGGGTTGCTGTGGCCTGATGCAGCTGAGCAAACTGGCTTCCTCAAACCGGGCTAATGACTCTCTTGCATGTTTGCCAAGGGAGTGAGAGGGAGAAACCTCTCCACCCAGGCTCACAGGGCAACAGTGCCTCTCATGGAAACAGCTAGAGTTTATAGAAGTTAAAGTCTGTCAGAGAGAAGTAGGAGAAGACAGACAGAATGAGGCAGAAGAGCCATCAGAGACACAGGTGACTGACACTGTGTCTGTTCAAAAAGACATGGGGAATGGGAGGAAAAGGTGGAAAGAAGAGATCTTGGCAAATCTTCAGAGGACTGAGCTAGAAAAAGAGTGAGTCGAGGGGATGGATGTCTTTTTTGGGGAAAGTGAGAAGGAAGGTGAGAGGGAGCATCTGTAAACTGTTGTAAGGAGCTGGCTCAGGTGGTGGCAGTTCATGTAGCCTTCTGACTGTGAGCTCCCCTTTCTCGGGGCAGATGCCCAGGCAGGATGCAAACAGAGAAGAAGGGAAGCTTATGCTTTTGCTCACTCTTGCTTTACAAGCCCTCCCAATTTTCATCACTCTAGAAGGATCTGTATACGTATGTTTTTAATTAAGAAGTTAGTTGGAATCCTACAAACTGATTTGAGAACTAATATTTACAGATGAGTAATGCTTTAAATTTTCCCCTTATGTTCTCAGTAAAAGGCTTGTAAAGGTGGGGGGAAGATACTGTGTCTTGTAACTTAAGATAAAGTAATGTTATAGATGTGATGAAGTGTATAGTCTTCAAGGTGCCATTAGACTGAGACTAGCATAATTCGAAATGCCACACAATTTTGACCTAAAATGTATTATAGTAACTTAATGTATGATAAGATAAAATAACTGAGTCTACCTGTTTGAGAAGACTCTCCAAATGAAACAGAATTGGAGTTTTATTATTAGTGAAAAACATCTGAAGTTGACCCACCTTTGCAAATAACTGAAACGCAAACTGAAAGTGACCTATAGCTGTAGACAGTTAGTTGGAGGTCAGCAATGGGATAACGTTTCACATTAACCGAATTGAACGAAGGATGAGTACAAAAACATATAAAATCTGTTAATTCCTTTTAAGCCCTCACTAATCTATGTGATTGTGGATAATCCTTTGGGATAGCACCAAAATCAGTATGTGGCGTGTAGTTGTAAGCATAATGTTCAGCCTTGCAGCACTGCTCGTAGCCCACTGGTGCTTTTCAGAAACTGCATTGTATATAATTTTTTTCTACTCTGTGATCAAAATAAAAATGTCTTCAAATTTAGAAGTACCTCCATCAACCTCTTCCTCCTTGTCCTCTTCCTTAGGTTTCCTCGTGAAATTTATATTGGACGGTGCAAAGAACACAAACATGTTTTTCCAAATAATTTAAAGACAGGTTTACTTAGGTTGTGTTTAGTCAATAATGGAGACATTGAAAACAGGAAAGTTCCTGACTTGCTGGGAAAAAACAAATTAACACCTACATATTCATTATCTCTCTTCATAAGTCACATGCTGGGCCTGTTTACTTCAGGCATAATGTTCTTTACCAAAACTACCAAAGATTAATAATACTCTGCCTACTCAAAGGACCATTTGACCTGTCACGATTTCCTCTCATTACATTTCTTTGCTTTTTCACCCCTGCCACTTAGAAGTATTTCTCAAGACAAACTGAAAAATCCAAGACCTCAGCTTAGAGCAAGGAATTAAAAGATGTCTCAGTTATGCCTAGACAAGTTGATCTCTCGTTACATGCACATGTCATTCTTCCTTCACTGATCTCCAGAGTTAATAATGAGTTTTGTTTTCAAAAGATGGAGGTGTATTTCAAAGCAGTCTTTAATCTATGACATTGGAAAATGTTGAAAGTGTGTAGATATGGGAGAAGCGTCCATACAGTTGAAATATCACATTCTGCATTAGGAATGCAATGTAATTGAAAATCAGCTTTGTTTACTGTTTAGCTTCATAAGCTTTTATTTACTCTTTGCAGCCCTGATTTCTGTGCAAATAGCTCTTAAGCTTTAGCAGCATTACCACTGCAACTTGTTCAGGCAGACAGATGGTGTGCTATTAAATCCACCTGACTGCCTCATCAACAGTGAGAGTAGGCATGAATGGTTTAGCTGGTTTTAGGGGCACAAAAAAACCTTAGCATTAATATTAAAACAAATCGATGCAGTATTGTTCATGACAGCCCTGACAAGTTATGGGAACTCCTGAAAGTCTTGCCTAGATTTTTTTTATTAGATGGTTCTTTCATGTTGCTGTTGTTCTTATGGTCTCACTCTGGACTTTTGTTTGAGCTTTAATGCATTACACGAGATGAAAATAAACCTTGTACTTAAAGATAATTAAAGGCTTTTATTCAATTGTAAGGAATTTCTATCTAAATATGGTATCAATTATAATGTCTTATTGAGAAAGTAAAGAAGAACAATTTAAAAAAAAAAAGAAAAAAAGCATTTATCTTGTATGTATGAATAATTTGCAGTGGCTCATGCAAGTTGCTGAATCATCTGACTCAAGGACTTTGTTTCTGGTAACAACTAATCTATCAGAAAAGACTACAGCTATTAATCACTGCCCTTCCTAGCATTGTCAAGAGTGCTTAAATCAAACATACAAATGAAGAAGAAAAAAAAAAACCCTAAAGTTAATCTTAACAAAAGTGTGAAATTAACTTAGTGAGTCTTGCATAATTAATGATTTTCCTTTTCTATACGTGGCTGTTGATACTTATAAACCTGGGAAACAACTAGCCCTGCTACAGGTCGTTAGCAGTGGTGAAGGGTTTTTGTCTTGTTTCCTTTTTGTGTTTAATATATTGGAGTCCAGTAGTATGGGCAGAAACAACTGCACAGTATACACTTCTGGCAGTGTGACAGTTTGCTTGCATTTTTATGTGGAACTAGTGATTTAGGATCATCTTTCTATTAACTGATCACTGTTGCCTTCTACAGCACATTGAAAGCACATTACAGCAGTTTTGGTCCAAGTCAAATTGAAGACACTAAGTTGTGCAGACTCACAGGATTTAATATTAAATGCAGAGGAGTTTTTAAGTCTGTAGTGTTTCATTTATTCAAAAACTAAGAATGAATGTGCTTCTTGCATCTACATGTGTATCAGTTATTTCTGTCTGCTTGCTCTCAAAGCTGCTTTTTCTTTTATTTATAATGGAGATGATCCATAGTTTTTTCTTCTTCACAGAAGACTCGAGTTCCATGATTCATTTTGAGGTAAGCCATTTTTGGGCACCTATTGATGTAAGGCAATGTGTGAAAATAAAATAAAGATCAAAAGCAAGTGGCATGATGCAGGAGAAAGAGACAGTGGGATGCACTTGGCTTTGCTTATTTTGTTTTATTAAATGAATAAACCTCATATTTTTCATGGAAAAATTTATACCAAATCCCCATGATCACTTATTACCCTAAATGGGGAGGTGGGGTGGAGGATTTTAAAAAGTAGAGGATCAAACACAGTGCCATATGAAAAATGCAGGAGGGCCTACAGAGGTACTGTTACATGATATGAGCCCCAGAAGCAGAAAAATTGACTACCTATTCTTATGAATTGAGAAATTCATGTTCTAACTAATAGCTGCTGGTAAAATAAGAGGATCAGAACATGTCTTCATACACATGACTGCAGCCTTTTTGATCTTTTCCAAAGATTACTTCTCCACCTGCTTCCCCATACCTCTAACTCACCTGTTTTGTTTTGTTCCTGAGGTTCACATACATAAAATGTTTGTTATAGATATCAGCAATGATAGTTCTGTTTTATTTAAATAGCTTCTGTGATTCTCCCATAGTATGATTTCATTTATTGGAACAGTACCTCCCTCCATCACTCTCCATTACTACACTTTTGTCTCTCAGTTGCATGGTTGAGAAGGCTGATAATACATCTTATTAACTCATTGACCCTGGGCTTGTGATGTATGGAGAAGTTGTTAAAGGTTTGAGGTATTAACAATCAGAGATGATGACAAGCTTTCCAAGCATGTTGTTGACCTGATGTACAAGGTTAATGTAACTGTTTGATCTATTTGATGGTGACCAATAACATTAAATATTTGCTGAATAAACTTCCAAGAATCTAATTGGCTATTACAGATAGCAGATAAAATGAGTGTAAGGAGGCCTAATTCATATTAGTTTAAGAGGATGGCCATGAAAAATGGTCTCATAGATACTGCACTATTTAACAGCTCTTAGTTTTGGGCTTAAGGTCAGACACCATTGTAAAAGAGTCTGTCCTCCTACCTGATTAATATTTCTAAACACTTTCTCAGATAGTGTTAATAATAGATTATTACAGCTAAATCTTTGAAAGAAACTGTGTTCAAAATTTTGCAGTGGTAGCTCTTCTGGCTTTATATTCCTTTTTACGCAGTTCAAGACAAGTATCAAAGGAAATCAGTAGTTTCAGTGTGGTCCAAAGAACAAGATGCTTGTTCAAATGCTTATGTTCCCGTTTGAGATTGAAATGTTTTGTGTATGGCTGGAGAAGAGATTGCATCTTAGTTCCTCCTGAAGAAATACAGTATATGTGCACCAAAATTACCGGGTGATCCAACCAATATGAGTTGGCAACATGAATTGGTGTGGGTGTTGGGAGGATTTGCTTCGTAATAGGCATAGCAATGGGAGCAGCTGAATACATGTTTTCTTATCTCGGGGAATGAATATTATGTTGTAATTAGTGCATCCCTACCTTTCTTAGCAGTAAGATGACAGGCTAACCTGGGCAGAAGTGTCCCCTCATAACTTGTACACCTTGGTCTCCTTTTCTTAGCAGCTAACTTGTATTGTGCAAAATTAAGCATGTGGATTGATGTCTAGATTGTTCATGCACATAATGATGTGGATTGACTTGTTTGTTCCCTGAATTCTCTTTATGTCCTCCTTTTGATATGACATTTTTTCAGTTACTGATCTGAGCAGTTCAGGAGATGGCAGAACACTACAATTTTCCACTTCAGAAATGGCAGTGCAGCAGCTGGAGTGAAAATGTTCACATACATACAATCTTCAGTTTGCATAAATCAAAAGGGTGACCCTGATATATTGCAGCTGGGGATCTAGGCTATCAGAGATAATGTACAATGAATAAAATTTGATTGAAATGTGCTATAAGGCTTATTTGTGTAAAAAATGTTATTTACGGAAAATATAAATAACACTGCTACTATGTAGAGCTGGAAGTATTGCTTAGGTAGACTGTTCTAAACAGAGTTAGCAGCCAGCCAATATAAAGTATAAGTTGTGGGGGTTTTTCGCTTTTAACATAAAATAAAATGTTATCTCTTGAGATGCTCTTTCTTTCCATTGTTGAATTTTATGGGGTTTCATAAGCTGCTTAATTTTACTTCCAAGGTTCATGGACTTGATCTCTACTCTGTGTAGCAAAGCCAAACCAAAGCAAGAGAAGTCCCAGCAGAACTGTTTCTTCTGCCAGTTTTATAGACTGAGTACTAGCAGAGAGCTTTGTGTGATTTTTCCCTTTTTTTCACCCTAGTTTTCTTAATTTGCAAAGCAAGTTCTTATTTCTGGAATCTGTATACTCTTTGTTTGCAAGGAGCAAGTGCTTTGGTGCCTGGTGCATTGCTGTGGGAAATGACAGCCTCCATGTCTGACTTCTGTGTTTGTTTTCCATGCTCTTCTTCCAAGAGTTCATCAATCTCTGTCAGCAGAGTATGTGGTGGGACTTTCGCTTATGTCCCTACCTACTTAGGATGCACTTAGAATAAAGAAATGACACTTCTGTTTATTTTTAAAATCACTCTTTCCCAGGGAACAATCTCCTTGAGAAGTTTTATGCTAGCAGAATGTGAGTATGGTATTTGGGTAACATAAGCATTTCGGCTGAGAGGAGAAAAGGAAGTGGATTTGAAGTGCCAACAGTAGACAGATTATAGGAAAAAGATAAATATTTATTGGTTTTAGATTAGTACCACTGGAATAAGCATGCATGATAATTTAACTTATGTTAAATAAACCAAACATCTATATGCAGAGAGACTTTTTCTGCTATGATTTACTTTTTTACCTTGTATATTTCAGCCTAATGCTCTGTGTTAACTAACTCTTTCAAATACATATGAAGAGACAAAATATAAATTATGACACTTTCTTCTACCTCATTCTTTTGGAACATGCTGCATCAGTTCACTTAACTGTTCAGCTGCCAGGAGAAGCAGCTTTTCCCTGCTGAATGAAAAAAGTTCTTTACTAAAAAGTGCCAAGATGTTGTCAATTCATTTATGGATGGATTTGATATAAATTTTTTTATTACCATAGATGCTTAGAATGTAGTAGAATTATTAACCATGACCACCCTTTTCAGAACTTTTCTTCCACATGTTTTTAATAATTTAAAATAGCAAATAAGAGTTGTCATTCTGTCATTTTTTTTGTGTGTGATACAGCTGCTAAAATAGGGACTGTATAATGTCGCACAACTACATTGTTTTCACTTCATTAACAAGCAAAAGGCCATGAGAGAGAACACAGAAAACTGCAGTCAGGTTGTGCTTATATCCCTTTTTTTCTCCTTGGAAATTTGCTCCAATTTGAAAGTTGCAGTTTCTTTATAAGATCATCTTTTACATGATTTTCTTAAACACTGGTGTGAACTGTATGCTGTATGGATACTCTGCCTTTTTTAAAAAAATATATTTCCTTGAAGCAGTGTAATATTTGTTTGAGGACAAGAGTCTCTTAAGCTTCCATTGCAATGCATAATGTACTGACATTTTTGAGGTACCAACAGCATATCTAATACAATTAAGAGGTTCTTTGGACCTCAGCATTTCATTGTTAATTTTGTAATCTCTTTTCTTCAATTACCTGACATCTTTTTTATTACTGCTTGTGATAGTTTAACTTAGCTGGCAGCCAAACAAGACACAGCCACTTGCAGCCTGCCCCACCCTGCCCACCCCCTTCCCCCCCACGCAGGAATCAGGGAGAGCATTGGAGGGGTAAAGGTTAGAAGACTTGTAGGTTGAGATAAGAACAATTTAATAATTAGAGCAAAAATAAAATTAAAATAACAAGAGTAATAATGATAACAACTATATAAATAAGTGATGCAGAATAGAGTTGCTCACTACCTGCTGATAACGATCCCAGAGGAGCGAAAAGAAACCCCAAAACCAAAATCGCAATCCCAGAAAAAATGAGCCTAAGCGATTCCCAAGACAATCATCTCCACTTCCGGTCAGCCCCAGTTAATATACTAAACATGACGTAATATGATCTGGAATATCTTACTGGCACATCCAACTGTCAATTCTGGGTTTTACTAACTACTACACTTTTCTCCATTCCCCCCTTCCAGTCCTCTCTTCTTGCCCAAGCACCTGTGTCCTTGTAGTTATCACCATTGTTCTCATAACAACCCTCACACAAACCAAAACAGGGCTTTCTAGCTACTAAGAAGAAAATTAACCCTATCCTAGCAAAAACCAGGACACTGCTTCATAAATAAACTAGGACTTTTACTCTCTCTATTTAAATATATAAGCATTATGGGGAATTTCATTTTGGCTACAGGCTTTCTTATCACAAACTTTCATCTAATCCTTATTTTCTGTAAACCAAAGCAATAATTCCTTCATATAGGTTGCCCATATATGCTTTATAATTAACATACATGTATTGAACACATTAGCAAATTTGTAAGAGGTGAAATCAATAGAGGATGAAATGTTGTAATGTTAACCTGGTAAATGACTTGTCTGGCAAAGCTATGTTTGAACAGTATGTGAGAAAAGGTCTTGGCTATGATGGGAACTTAAGTCTTTGTTACGGATGTCACTATCCAGCTTTCAGGGAGAGTTGACATAGGATTGCTGACATTTGATTTGGAATGTCTTTTGATGTTGTCTTAGAAGTGCAAAGAAGTTTGGATATTATACTTCTGATAGCACTGTGGAAAAACAAATCGAGAGTGGAACAGAATAAAACATTATGAAGAATTTTTTTTCCCTATTTGCAGGTAATCTTTGGTTATTTGTTTTTCCAAGCTAAATTTCCTGTTTAAAACTCAGTTTAGCTCAATATTTTTCCTAGTGAGTTTTTTATCAGACTCTTCAAATCACAACTGTGAGTCAGAATTGTCAAAAACTTCTGACATACCCACTACAATAATTTTGTATTAGCTGTTGTACATGACAAGCTAAAGAGTGTCTATGGTAACTGTTGAGGATAATGAGGCATCTCTTCTCTTGTTCTTTGAGAGTTTTAGTATTGTTGTTTATTTTGGTGTAATACGCATTTCTCACTTGCTGTCAGTTTTTATATGAAATTTATGAAATGCAAATCTGACAGTGTTGAACTTTTAGATCCATTTTACCATTGGTGGTGATGCACATTTTTAAACTGAGTGGCAGTAGTGATACACACTTATGATGATAAATGGCCTTTCAAAGGTAGAGATGCAGCAATTACCAAACACCTACTAAAGTTCATGACATAGTTGACAGCTCTCAGACATTGTTGTATGGAGTCTCATTGGTGCTTTTTACAGCCTCCTTCACAGGCTTCTTACTTTTGACATCAGCACACACACCAGGTCTTGAATCCAGGTTTCACTAGCTTCTCCAGTAGGAGAGCTGCATATACAGTTTGTGACACAGGATACGCTGAAAGGCCCTAAAATGAATGTACCCAAGTACATCTATATGAACACTTAGCAGTTCCCTCAGGAAATTAGTGTATGCCAAAGCTACTGCTGGCTTGGGCAATCTTACTGCTTGTTATTAGAAGCTGGGAAGTTCTGCAGAGGCTGGGGGGAGAAAGGCAGAAAGAGAGAAATCTTTACCTACTTGTGCTGTTTGTTCTGCTGCTTCCCCAAGCATGTTGTACCTGCACCTCTGAGGCAGATGATGGCCTAGCTGGTCTGACCCAGGAAGTTCTCTTGCTGTAGTGCCTCCATCATATTTGATAATCACATGAGGCTCTCCTGACTCACTGGGATAGTTTTAAATATAAGCCTGAGGGAGACATAACTAATGCAGCCTTTTTGAATAGCTTCTTATTAAGGTCACTGCCGTTGCAATTTAAGTTCATTGCTGTGAGGCACGGCTTCTGTTCAATGTGTGCTGTGGTGATCTTCAGTGTTGGCTCCACCCTAAAGGGCAGAAAAGTTCTTTCTTCCCCCCACCCGTTTTTCCTCAGCTTGATGTGGCTTTGTTCTGATTCAAAATGGCATGAGACTTCTGCTTCTGTGGCAAAAATGCACCCATGCAAGAAGTCTACATCCCTTGTTTTCAAAAGTAATCATTATGCAGACTTTTTAATGTTAATATTGATGCTCTAACAGCTGTGTTTGAAACCATAGCTATCTGTAACCCACAGTCCTCAAAAAGATGATGTCTTTATTCTATTAGTTGTAAAATCATATCCATTATGAATTTTGGTTTAGTATTATCCACTGTAAGATAACTAGATATTAATCCCTTCTTACCACTACTGTAATCCTTCCATTTGCTATGTAATAGCTGCCTTTCAGACTAGTATTGATCCACATATTAAGATTGGCAGCATTTGCAAGCTTGAATCAGAAGTAATTGACATTTATGCCATATGTTGTTTGATGCTTTATTTCAGGCAAGTTATTTTGAAAAAGCGTTTCTGCCTGAGGATGCCATAGAAAGAAATAAAAAGGTTAGCTTTCATCACCTGTTCTCCTTGCCTGTTGTGAATTTATGGCGTTGGTCAATAGGCTGTTCTGTATCAGGAATTTTTCAAATTGTTTTGTGTATCACCATCTGAATTGTTTAGGTGAAGTCAAGCAATCTATCAACACATGTAAGGAGCTTCCTTCAGAAAACAAACAAAAAATCTTTCTGCCTTATTACTACTGCAATTTCATACAATGTTTGACAGTAGAAGTTGCACTCCTATTTCACTGTTTTGACTTAAAACGTAAGTTCAAGTTCCATGTTCAGCAGCAGGAAGTTTTTGCTCTGAGATGCCTCTTGGCTCTGTTCCTGCTGCACCCACCAAAGCACTTGTGGGGCCACTGGCATATTCCAGAACACAACCTGCAAACTGGTCACCTAGGCAGGCAGTGTGACCTCAGCCCATGCTGAGATCACCCATACATCCCACCTGTTCTTTTAGTAGTGCCTTGGTCCTCCTGGGAAGCCTCCTGACAATGGTCTGTGTCTCTGGGCCGCTGGCTGCCCAAGTGCTGTGGTGGTCCTTCTTCAGAGTGAGCTGTAGGGAGGTGAGGCTGCTGCTGCTGGATCTGCCTGCAGTCAGTGTTTTCTCTGGTCAATACCTCAGCTATCTCTGAGGAAGGTAGGTGTGACACACATGGGGACACTGCTTGAGACTTGCAGGCACTGTAATTTAATGTAGCTTTGATATCTGTATGTTTAGGACCTGGGTCAAAAGGATTCTTTTCTTTTGAAAGCAGTTTGGCCTGTGTAAACCTACCTTGCAGGTGCTCAAGAACAACTTATTCTGGATGGAGGTCTTGTGAGGAGTGGGGTGAGATGACCTTAAGCTCACCTATCAGCTGTTTATACAATAGGTATCCAAGTTTCTGCCTGTATGCTGAACTGTAACTGGTGAATGAGCTATTCAGCCTGTAGCTGTGAAAAAGCAGCTTGTGTTTCTTTTAAATGGGCTTAACCTTTACTCCAGCCTTGTTTTTTGTACTGGTTGGTATGAAGGGGCACTGTGGCAGCCTCACCCAGAGCGTCTTTGGCTGGAGGAAGGAAAATAGGTAACAACAAAGCTCCATCATTGTTTCCTGCTATACTGAATTCGCCTGTCTCATTCTTCTGTCAGATCATTAAAATTCTGTAGTGAAGCATGTCAGTAGTTGCCTGATCTGTTTGGGTCCCTGGGAAATAAAAAATGTGAGCTGATATTTCCAGACTTCTGCAGGATGACATGTAGCTGACTTCTGTTTCATGTATTGCCAATGTGGCTGGGTGCAGCAGGAACAGGATCTCTGCAGTGTGAGCAGGTGAGAGCATGAGGAGTGGGAAGGGATGGGATGACTGAAAGTTGATAATATATGTGTCCAAACAGGCACCTAGCATCTGGTGTTTATTAAGCATCTCTTAAGTAAACATACACCAATGCTGACTGCTTGCAAAATGGGAAGAGGTACAATTTTAAAAGCTTTAATAGAGATTTGAAGGGTGAACAGATAAGAATTTACCATTAAAAAAAAAAACAAACCTCCAAAACCAATAGTACCATATTGTAAATATTTAAATACACTGATTATAACCCAAGGTGCTAATTCTAGACTCAAAGCAATTCAAATTAACAGAGGAGAACGGTTCATAAGTTTTAGGAACAAATGGAGATCAGTGCCTGCCGGTATACCTGAGGCTATGGAGTTTATCTGAGCAATTCTACACAAGGATCAAAAATTTTTGATTGAACCATAGCATATTTATTGAGAAAGAAGGCTGATTCTCAGTTTACAGGCTTTAAAGATAGAAAAATGCATGTTTGCAAGAATATGCAACCCTCAACTTATATGCAGCTTCATTTTCCAATTAATATGTACATCCAGTTTGATATATAGTTTTTCACTTTTTAACCTCTCTCCAGCTTTCTTAGGTCCTTTCTGTAATTCAAGAGACACTGACTTCTTCAAAAGTTACCTTTTGATTCACAAACCTACTGTTCTGCACCATCGGATCTGTCACTATCAGGTTCAAACCTTACTCCTGGTACAACTTGGCACTTGAATCTAGCACAGTTCCTCTGCATGTCTCCAGAGCAGGCTACCTGGGTCCTTGGGACTTGGCCTCACTGACTACCCAATAGTTTTACTTCAGAGTAACTCTTCTGCTCCTACTAAGCTGCTGTGCTTACAACTGACAACCATGACTCTTCTGCCAAATCTGCGTGCTGATCTGGTACCCATCCACAGAGTTCTCGGTGCCTTTCAAATACTGATTAAAACACTGCTATTATGACTTAGTATTTTCTCCACCATTTTTTCAGTGAAGAAGAAGAAAGAAAACAAAGGTGGTTTAAAATTTTAAATGAAGGGATAAAAAGTCTTGTTTCTCACCTACTTCTCCAGCTTTACCTTTTACTTTAAATGGTATTTTTGCCTGATCACACTGCAGCAGTAGTAACAAGAGGAGGAAGATTGTCAGAGCTGGAGTTGCTAACAGAAGGCTGCTTTTGGCCCCTTGTTTAAAGGGCTTGAGAGATGTGGAGACCATTTCAGGATGGGTCTAATATCTTTCTTGAGTTCATGGAGCTACTGTGTCATTTGCATGTCAAGCTTTCTTAGGAGGGAGACTGATGACTTTTTCCACCTGCCCCTTGTTAGTATGGTAGATGGGGGTTGCCTCATTCCTCTCTGCCCTGCCAGGGTACTCCCCATAATCTCTTTAGGTTTGGTATTTACAAGATTTGGTACTTGCCAGACCTCTGTGTGGACTGATTCAGGATTCTAAACCAGAAAAAAACTTTTACAAAGTAAATTTAAGTTTTCTTCTAGTTTATCTCCCTGAAATGATTCCATGTGGTGCTGGAGCCTGCACACACACAAAAGCAGTCCATATTGAGTATGACTGTTGTATATGCATGCAAGCAAACTTAGAAATGTAGCATATGATTTGCCACTGTTTGGGGTTTTTTTTTTGTATTAACAAACAATTAAAACCCATCTCCTCTTTCTCAGTTTACAATTGGATCTCTTCAAGGTACAATAGTTAGGAGAATTAAGTCTTGTTTCATTTGTCTGGTTATCAGTGCTATGATGGGTTCACTTTTTGCAGTCACTGAAGCTGGTATGATTCTAGGTAGGTGTATCCGGGTTTCTGGGATCTCTTTGGTTTAAACAAAACCAAAGTACCTTGGGCCTGTTACCTGCCATGTGAATCAGTATATTTTGCTTCCCATGTTATTTCTTCCCTCTCTCTAGCCTTTTGTTTGTCACTTTCATATTACAAGCTGTCTAGGGAATGAGTGAGTTATTTTTATTAAGGCGGTGCTCCTGTCAGGTAACTGTTTAACAGTAATGGTGTTAATAACAGGGTGATTTTAAGTGGTGTGATGTTTGCTTATCAGTGGTGGGAACCATTGTTCTGAATCTTACCTTACCCAGGTTTGCCAGGCAGATGTTCAGAGCTTGCAAACTCACTTGTACCATTTAACTGGTGGAAGAAAAAGATTCAGTTTTGATTCAGAAACAGAAAATTCAGCTCTTTACCTCAGTATTTATTGTTCATTGTCATGTTTTCTAGCATTATCTTTAAAACCTCAGCTACCAGAATTGTGCTAATCCATTAGAAGGGGGGCTTTAATTTACCTTTTTAAAGCAAAATGTCTACTTGCCCTTCTAGAAGAAACCTTGAAAGTGTGAATCAGGTGTGGTATAGTCTGAAAAGCTGTAAGGCAGATAACAAGCTCAATATTAATTGATTCCAGACAACCTCATTGTTTTTGAGTGAACCCTGTGATTTCTGGGAGCCAGACTTCCCCTTTTTGAACTTGTATGTTGAGCAGCTTGAGCAGGTTAAAGGCTCGGGGCCAGGTGGGGGGGTGGAGCTGGACTGGGCTTTGACTTTAAACTGGAAGAGGATAGATTTAGATTAGATGTGAGGAAGAGATTTTTTTACTGTGGGGGTGGTGAGACACTGCAACAGGTTGCCCAGGGAAGTTGTGGATGCCCCCTCCCTGGAAACATTCAAGATAAGGCTGGAAGGGGCTCTGAGCAGCCTGATCTAGTTGAAAGTGTCCCTGCTCACTGCAGGGGGGTGGTGTTTGGACTAGATGATCTTGAAAGGTCACTTCCAACCCAAACTGTTCTATGATTCTGTGATTCTAATGCTAAAATTCTTACAAGCTGTTGAGAAATTCTAAAATGTGATCAGATTGTAATGGATGAGTCTGTCCGAAGCCCCTGGTGTTAAATTTCAAGGTAGGAATTTTAAGTGTACAAGCTGAGGTGGTTTCAGGACATAGACCTCTTTTTCTGATTGATTTGGTAATGTGAAGTGGCATTATTGCAAATAGGGTTGCTTTCATTATCATAAAATCTTTGGCACAACAGAATATTGGTCCTGAAGTAGGGTTTCCAGATACTGCTGCCAGTCTACATTGTTACAAAGCTATTCGTAACAAATTCTTACCTTGCAACAGCTGAACAAATGCTGTATCTTTACTTGCTTTTCTAAAATATTTTTTGCTAGCTGTTCCATGAAAGAGGTGGTAAAGCAATGTGGCAGTAAATAAACCCCCTTGCATTCCAGCTTATCCTTAGATATTAGAGGAGCTGGGAGTAGCTAGGCTTAGATCCTGGGTGATGCCCAGTTTAGCAGTGAGTCCGACTGCACTCCCATACCCACGATTTATGGACTGTCATGGTTAAACCTGCAGAATTCAGCAGCGTCCCAGGCCAGGGCGGGGAGGGGGTTGGTGTGGCTGTTACAGACAGACACAGTTCGATGTGGCACTACAAGTCAGGACACACCAGTGCCAGATTCACTCCATAGCGCCCTGCACCTGCCATCCAGTCACCATCTCTGGACTCTCACGGCCTGTCAGGCGGCACCCAGTGAGAAATGGTGCAGCAAGTCTGTAAGTGAACAGGGCCCTTCAATACAGCAACAGGAATAATACAGATTCGTGTGGATTGTCAGTGATAATCTACTGTCTGCAGAGGTATATACAGGCATTAAAGTTACAAATTACTGAAAGAGCTAAGTTAGTAAACCAATTCTCTAGAGGTTTCTAAGATTCCAGGAAAGTCCTTGGGAAAGTGTAAATCTTACCCAAAAGTGGGGGGTGAGAGAGGCTTAGCCTGTCGGCTGGTCCCAGAGGTCAGAGGTCTGCGATAGTATCTTCCCTAAATTCCCCCTCTGTGTTACTTCTTTGGGTTTTCTTTGGAATTCTTTGGGTTACTTCTATATTATTTTTACCGTCAGGGTGGAGCTTGAGTGACTAGTCATACTTTTACTGTGATTGGTAAAAACACTTCTGTTTCCCTTTTAAGGCAGAAGTTACCAAAACTTAGAGTATGTGCTCAGTAAGAGGGAAGGGGGGGGTTGGACAGTGAGCCAGAGGTATGTTTTTGTGTAGCTATAATTCAAAGTTCACATCAGGGAGGTATTTGTCTAAAGGGTGTCAGATGTTGGTCCAGCATCGTAAACAGGTAGATGTCTGAGTAAATACAGGAGTTGGTGAATGAGCCTTCACTCTTTCTTATCACTTGTTATTGATATGCAGACAAGGCTTCCTGGGAGACAACCTTGGAGAAATTCTTCACATACCGGTTGCATTTTTCCTCTGGGATCTTCTTCGACATTATACCTTTCCTTTTTGTGTGAACAAGGCCATTTTCTGATTTTTAAGTTACCTCCAGTAATTATTCCACACTAGCCTCAGTGTATTGGTAAACAAAATCTCATGTTAGAAAACAGAGACAGAATGCTTTCATAGTCCTTTGTTTGTCATTTACCCTTCATAGCTTTCACTATGCTACTAGGTATCTCGTATTGTTACACTTTCAGTTTTTTTTAAAAAACATTGAGCTGCAGTATATTGTTTGACCACTGAATGTCTCTGAAAACCATGTAAAGTTCCAGGAGAAGCAAGTACATCACTATTACAGAGCAGAAAAAACACATAACTCTGCATTCCGTAATTGTCACTGGTAACAGTCACTCAGCAAATTTTCCCAAATTATACTTCCTGCGATTTAACAGCCCTTTTCTTTTAAATTATTCTGCTTCTCCCTACTTCGCATGTTCACAGAGCCATAAGCCTGGAATGAACTCCTGCACTGTATATCCTGCTGACCATTGGGTTATCCCTGAGTTATCCTGCACAGAGCCTGCAATTTGTACTTACCAGAGAGTGTCCAGAATGCAGCCAGGCTTCACTGAAAAGGCTTTAGGGGACAGATACATTCCTTGCATGTCTCAGTACCTTGTTCCTGTGTCTAGTTCCTATTGCTCAAAAACTTTTTTGCCTTACTGGAAATATGAAAGTGGTGGGCTCTGGCCTCTGCTGTTCTTTCTTGATGCATCCTTCTAAGCTCAGGTAAAAGGATCTAATATGTCCTATAGTCATGATACCTCCTTAAAGACCTCATTCTATTTATCAAAAAGGGAAAGGGAGAAGAATGTGTTTCTTAGGATGTTCTCTAGCTGTTGTTCCATACTTTCTGTGACTTTTCTGACTTTTCAACATTCTTCCAGAAATGTGGACACCAGACCTGGATCAGCCTCATTTGCAGAAGTGAAATTCTCACTGCAGAGCAGTGACAGGACAAATATGGGTCTTTTAATTTCCTGTTTCCATCTCCTCCTTCTGAGCCACACCACTGTTTCTATGCAGTGGTGACTATTCTTCATATAATCTATTGTCTGTAGTACCCTATATCCACTTGATTTTTGTGCTACCCATTCTCTAAATTTCCTCCTGAACTTCTCCACAGAAGACCCAGAGCTGCTTCTTTCTGACTGAGATATATTTGTAGTAACCTGAGTCCATTTTTTTTGATCTAGCAATTATTAAGCACCTTGAAAGGTTTTTGATTAACATTTAATCCTAAACTGATCATCTCCCAGCTTTTATTTAAATATCTAATCAAATGTAATCCTCTTGTTTCAAGTCTGAAAACCCTTCATTGTGAACAGATGATGTTCAGTAGGGCATATCTGCTTCAGAGGGGTATTGAGATGTTTTAGACAACAGTTTTACATGTCTTTGAAATCTTATGAGAATGGTTCCTGTATATGTTTATTTCTGATAATAACAGATTAGTAATTATTTTCCTTTATTTAAACTCTGGACATTATTGAGCTGTTCTGTGTGGATTAAATTGTTGCTTGAAGAATGAACTATGAAGTAATGAACAAAAAAGGAAAAAAATACTTCCCCCCCAAATAAAATCTAAATAAAATTGCTGATAAAAGGCGTGACTCACTGTGCTTAAAACACAGTTGACATTTATTATCGAGTTTTAGAATAACAATTTCTAGTGGAGTTGAATTTGTTGTCAAATTCCCAACTTCTCTTGCTTATTGGGGAGGGGATAAGGGGGAATTTCCCTATTTTGGTTGGTTTCAGTGAAACATTTTGACTCCTCTATAGTGGTTTAACCACAGGTAGACTATGCGGTCCTGCACTCATTCCCCTTCACCTGGTGAGATGAAAAGGGAGTCGCAACAAAGGGGGCTCAGATTAGGATGAAGGACAGGGAGGGCTCACTCACCAGTTGTGGTCACAGGCAAAACAGACTCAACTTGGGGGAGAAAAATCAATTTAATTTGTTACTAATCATCTGAGTAGCACAATGAGACATAACCACATCTTACGACACCTTCCCCCACCCCTCCCTTCTTATTTTTCTTGTGTGTGCAGTTCTTTGTATAAAAGATCTGAATTGTTAGCTTCAAGTGACTGATGCTGCTAGCAAAGCATTAATCCTTAAATAAAGTTATTACTTTTTAAATAAATCACAACTGAATTTGACCTAAGTCCATGGGTAGCAGTGGTAGAGTTTCCATGGCCGTGTAAGTGGAAAATATGTAAGAGTGATCGTGTGTGAGTGCACAAGAGGGTACTTGGGCAGGTACAGCTGCTGGGTAGGATTTTCTGTCACTGCAGTTCATTTATGGCTTTCATTTTTCTAATCCATCTAGACTGAGGAGTAACTACCACAGCATGATGGATCTTGATATCTATTTCACAGTTCTTGATATACAGAATTTGGCCTTGGAACTGAATGTTTATTTATCATCAAATAAAAGAATAATATTTCTCTAATTTTTTATTGTTATTATTTGCTCTTTACATTAACAACAAGATGACAACTTTCTTGGTCCCTGCCAAAAATCTTTTCCTGGGGAAAGAATTTGTTCCAGGGAAGGAAATGTCATATTGCAATCGTTTAAATGAAATAAATTAACCTACCAAAATGTTTGTACTGTGGCAATGCCCAGAGGCTTCAGTCAGAGCTGTGGAGGTGTTATGTTAGGCACCAAACAAGCATGTAGAAAGACAACTGTGGGAGGAAGAATCTTGGGCTGGGGGAGTTAACCAACAATCTAGCACCTGTGTTAATTACAGTCAAGAGATTCCTTTGAACAGGCTTAGGCTGTGTAAGGAACTAGGAGCTCTGGTGGCCTCCAGCAAACAACAGGTTAGAGACCTGGGCCATAATTCTGCAGAGGTATAACAGAAGTATTTGTTTTGTAGGGCATGGGCTTTGAAGGATGATAATTATTTTTTACTATATTGCAGTGATTTATAAAGTATACTTCTCTACAGAGAGATAGGATTATCTGCCAGAGAAAGAGGAAGGTGGTATTTACAGTCAGAGATCTGCAGGAGTTGGAGATTGAATGGGAAATAAAATTCTCACTCTGCTTTGGGTTAAGTCTTCCAAACATATAATCCCCACACACAAGCCTGGGGAGGTAAAAGGACAGAGATCTATTGCTGGCTTAATGCAGTGAGTTGTGCGGTTTTTTGTTGTTTGTTTTTGGTTTCGTTTTGTTTTTAAGAATGAAAAAGAAAGAAAGGAAAAAAAGGCAGCCTGATTTCATTTGGCCTAGAATCTGTGAGCTCAAGTACTATATAGCCCTTTTGAAGTTGTTACTGGCAAACACAGCTTGGTGTTTTAATGATAAAGTGTTTCTGTGCATCCACTGTTGGTAAAGAGCATCTGTTTTTGAAAACCTGTCCCTAGAAATAATGGGTTCTCCTATTGCAAAACATCACAGCCTTTAGGAAAACACTCTGTCAGGTCTCAAAGAGGCAAAACTGGAATCTAGCTGGAAAATTAAAAGAAAAATGATAAAGGAAAGAATGAAGTAATGAATTTTAATTTCTACACTTTTTAAAAAAATCTTTTTAAAAGAGACAAAAAGCTAATGAGCTGCTAAGGTCTGTGTGGCTCTCACTGACATCTCTGAGAGCTTGTGAAGGTGTATGTGCAGGGGGCAATACCCTGCCTGCCCTGTTTAAGCAAAGCCTGAATGCAGAGGGGCTGCTTGTGCTACCTGTTGCTGCTGAGCTGGCAAAAGTTTCAGCAGTTAAGTAATTTCTTTCTTTTGCATGATTTATACAACAGCTGCTATTTATCTACCCTAATCATTACACAGGAGGCTTTGAGTAGAATGTGCTGTTTAAAACTATTGCCAAAATAAGAATTGTACAGAATATTTAGTACTTGGTGTTGCATGTGTAATAGCACTGAATTAGAGATGTGTAGAGCAATGCTCCCTGTAGATCTTCTGATCCATTAAAAGTTATTTCTAATTCTCTAAGATATATTAACATGCATTTTTAATTTGGTAATTTATGGAGCAAGTTGTAACTCTGACAGAAGTGAAGGTTGTAATGTTTAATTTCGACACCGCCTCTTTCACAGTCCTCGCAATAAGCAGCTCACTGGCAAAAATCATGTACGTGAGCTTGCCATGAGATACATTTTTATAGTTTTGTGGAAAGCACTTTAGATCTGATCTTGAGATGGGAAAAAAAGGACACGTCATTCACTGTTAAGTTTCTAGCTTTATCTGTGGTATGTTTTAAATTTATTAAAAGAAGAAATTAATGAAAACTTAAGGGAACAGCTTCAGCTAAAATTAAACATTTTGCCTGTCACCTTGAGTTATTTTCCTCTTCTCCAAACATTTCAAAAAATATTTTGTATTTAGGAAGTACTTCAAAAAGCGACTGTGATATTAATGGAAGTAGGCTGTATGCATTTGTATTATTTTAGATGCTCCCATGCCCTGTTATTTAGGCAGTGATACACACTTTTGAGATAAGACTGGGATGTTACCCTAGTTTTACAGACAAGTAAGGCACAGGCAAATGGTGGTTTCTCAGTGTTGCACCAGGGAGTTGGTGGCTGTGAGGGAACTGAATCCAGGCTTCTTGAAGGCTGAGCTAATGACTTTCTTCCTGCTGTGGTAGGGAGAACCTTCAGCAAATTTAATCTCTTCTGCCACGACTAGAGAGACAGGCTCGAGTTGTTCTATTTATATAAATTTCAGAGGGATAGAGAACATCAAGGTTGTTCAGTCCTCCTCTAGTGCTGGACATTTTATAAAATCTTTCACAGTCCTGGTTCTTGGTGACATTCCTGTTGCTGAGCAGAACTGGGTCTTTTCCAGGCATTTTGGGGGCAGTTGAGTGATATTTGTTTAGCTTCTGTTCCTTCATTCTTTCCTTAAGAATATTTAAGATTAATCTACTGCTGCAGAACAAAGAGTGAGGATTTGGAAGAGCTTGGAGCCTGTCAACACATAAAATTCCTGTCATTTCTACTTCAGGCATGGTTTTATCTAAGCAGCACAAAAAGCTTTGCAGGTACTTGATTTAAACACATGAAAAAAATCAGAAATTTGGGACTTGGTATCAGTACAGAGATCCATATTGGTTCAGAGATCTTAATCTTTGTCTTAACAAAATGTTAGATTTTGTTTTCAATCACACTAGTGTAAATCATAACAGCACTGAAAGCTGTTGATTTATTCCAGACTTATGCTTGCGTGACTGAGAGCAGAAGTTGCTTCGTTAGTTTTATCCAAGAGAGAAGAATCAAATACCCAGGTAACTGAGTGGTTGTACATAAAGTGAATTACTTCCTGTATTGTATTCTCCTTCTAGCAAAAAAATTTGTAAGAGGGTTTTGTGTGTTGGTTTTTTTTGGTTTTGTTTTTGCAATTTGTAAGGGTTTGTAGTCAGCCTTGCCGGCCCGCGGCCAGCCTCTCTGCATGAGCTGTGTGCCGTTGCCTGTGGCTTGTACTGTGGAACCGATGCCCAAGTGGGTGATTCAGATCTCTAGACTTTGGCCCGGTTCCTTTGTTCTGGCTATTGCTTTTTCCCTTTCCTTATGCCAAGATTACCCTCTGTGTTGTGTATTGCCTCTCGTGTCTCTAGGAAGGGTCACCCTGAGGCACCTCCTTGCAAGCTGGTACCGTGTGTGGTTCTTGCCAAGTGCTGGAACAAACTACAGAGAGACTTGGGTGCAAGGAACCAAGCAAGCCTGCAGCTGCTCTGTCCCTTCCTATTGGTCTGATCACTTACTATTTCATAGGAGCAGAGCCTGACTTTTTTTGCGCATTGATTTTTGGATTTAACCCTGTGTATATAAATAAAGGTAGTTATTTACTGAGGGAAATAGATTTGTGTAGTATTTTCCTACTGCTTTTTTATCATAGCTCTTCTTGGCACTTTCCTGGCTCTTGCCACCCAAGAATTTTTGAATGGTTTTTGTGTGTAAACATATTTAAGCATCAGTGTACTCCTGTGATACTTGGAAGCCAGAGGGAGTTACACTGCACTCCTACCTGCTTCTTTGTCTAGGTTTGGAAAATTGCAGTTTTCACTGGCTGGGACCAGCACTCCTACCTGCTTCTTTGTCTAGGTTTGGAAAATTGCACTGTTTTCACCTTCCAAAAGATAACATAGCTAGGAGAGTGTAAGTAGCTTGATCAGTATCATATGCTGAATCACAGGAAAAGAACAAGGATATCTGTTTCATTGGCTTTTTTTTGTTTGTTTTTGTTTTTCTGTTAGTAATGACTAGATGACTAGGAGCATTCCTTCTGTTTAGAACAGGAGTGAGTGGGTTAGGTGCAGGTGAAGGTGGTCACCACTTCATAGCTAGCTGTCCTCTTGCTGATCCAGTCCTCAAGAATGGTATCACAGTGTCCTCCTTTAGCAGAGAACTGTGCTGAGAAAATAAACTACATTGCAGGATGAAGATACCTGTTTCTAATTGGTTAGAAATAATTTAGGAAGAAGATGCAAAGAATATATCCCCTTTCACCTGATTGTCAGGTACAAAGGTTTTTTTATGTTGTAGGGTTTTAAATGTGCTTGTCAAAGATTTATCAAAATATCTCATGATACTGTGGTTAAATAGTGGAATGGCTTTACTGTTGGATGAAATTTGGGTACATAGCCAACTGTGCAACACAGGAACAAACCTAACAATTGCTTTGCAGGAACTGTGGGATGTTTCTGTTTAGATGGATTTAGTTAGGTTATCAGCATGACTGAGGTGCTTCCAGAGCACCTGTTACAATAGTATATTGTACTAATTGCTGCTAAATCTTTGTCTTAAATCAAAATGGTTTGAAGAATCTCAGGCAAACTACTTGTGCTGGAAAACTTCCAAGGTGATCAGTTCTGCGTTCATGAGCGCACATACATCTCGAACAGATGAGTGTCCTCTCTTCAGACTTAGTGTAGATTCAAGAGGACTAGAGGGAAATTAAAACTATTTATTTTATCTAATGAAACCTCTTTGCTAAGAAAGTAATATGCTTTTTCTTTTATTGATTATGCTCATTGAATATACTGTAGTCTGAGAGATACTGAAATTGGTAGGAAAATAATCCACTCTGAATACCATTTCAGTTTTCCTACCTGCTCCCAACATTAGCTATGGCCTGATGTCTCAGCTTACTTTATATTAATGATACATTAACCTTTTTAATACTATAAATAAAGTTATTAATGCTTTATTATTAATAAAAATATTGATGCATTAACCATATACGTTTATAGGCATTATTCTAGGCAGTGATTTTCCTCCTAATTCTATAGCAATCTGATTATTTTTTCAAGCTTTTATTAGTCTTCAGTTAAGATTCTTTAAATTAACACCTTTAACTAATTACAGAGATAATGTTTGTGTGACTTACTGCAAAGCACCTGTCAGGCTCCTTTTTAGTGCATGTGAAAGGAAGGAGGTGCATCTCAGTTTTGGTAAGGAAGGAAAATGCAAATGAAATTAAGCTAAGAAAATTTGAAAGTAAACACTGATGACAGTTCTATAACAGTGATGCCTATAAACTTATGCAGTTGTCTCCCAAGAAAAGTGCTATAGGTCATGCTATTTGTTTCTTTTCAAAACAAGCAATAGGGAAGACAGATCTTCTCTTTAGGAAACAAACTGTAATTTGACTATATGGTTTCTTACATTCATTGTTTTCTTTTAAGTCCTGATGGTGTACCTGGTGCTTTGTATGATACAGCATGAATTTGACAGCAGAAAGAGAAGACAGGATTTAGAAAAACTTATTAAATGTTTTAATTTAATTCAGAAGAATAACTTGTTTCCTTCAGTATACTTCTATTTGTATCTTTGACACATCTGTTCCTTTTGTCTTTGAGGTGTTTTTACAAGATATAGTATATAATAATTGCAGAGTTCCAGGGCTAGATGTGGATGGTGACAAGGAGAAGCAGTCTGGATGAAGAGCTGCTGTCTTACTCTTTGCGCACACGCTGTGGAGATCTAATGGGAAAGGAGATCTCTCTGCCCAATAAATCCTTACTTGTAATTCTGTTTGGACAGAGGGGTTGGTGGTGTGTCTCTCACTTACCACAATAAATCTAGTAAAATTGTAGCTTAAACTAGAGATGACTGAATGAATCTGTTTGGATTGAATTTGAATTTGTTGTTTAAATTCCTATTTACCAGGACAAGTAGGGGGACTCCATTCTCAGGTAAAAGAGGGAGGATCATGAAATAATATTTTCAGTTCTGGGAGTTTGAACTCTTTTCCATCTGTTTGCTTTTCTAAGGGCTAATAAAGGAACCCTTACCTGACAAGACTGAGTGAGTATACTTACATCACTCTTCAGGTATGTGGGAGAAAAAATGAAGTAGCTACAGTTGGCTGAAAAATCAGTGTTGAGGAGTGCACAAGTCAGTTGTGATTGCCATGAGTGAGAGTTAGGTAGCTGACTGAAGTGCTTTTCAGGAAAAAAACAGCCTGAAGTACAATACTTTTCCCTGTAAAGAAGGGAAGGAATACGCTAGTCTTTAAAGATTTATTGATCTTACATCTCCTATCATATCTTGGAGGAATTCAGTCACAGATTATCTTAACATGTAGTCATCATATTGAAAAGATATCTATGAGAAAATATTGGGATTTTTAATTTTATATCACAGAATCATAGGGGTTGGAAGGAACCTCAGGAGATCATCTAGTCCACCCCCCCTGCCAAAGCA
>NW_010308518.1:74067-98117 GCF_000700745.2 Antrostomus carolinensis
TGCCCCTTCCCCTGTCACCAGCCACCACCAAAAAGAGCCCGGCCCCATCCATTTGGCCCCCACATTTCAGATATTTATGGACATTGATAAGGTCCCCTCACAGTCTTCTCTTCTCCAGGCTGAAGAGTCCCAACTCTCTCAACCTCTCCTTGTAAGGCAGATGCTCCAGGCCCCTCATCATCTTTGTGGCCCTCTGCTGGACTGTTTCCAGAAGATCCCTGTCCTCTTGAACTGAGGAGCCCAGAACTGGATGGCAGTATTCCAGCTGTGGCCTCACCAGGGCAGAGTAGAGGAAGAGGAGAACCTCCCTCGACCATTTGGCCACACTTTTTAATGCACACCAGGATATTGTTGGCCTTCCTGGCCACAAGGGCACAGTGCTGGCTCATGGCCAACCTGCTGTCCACCAGCACACCCAGGCCCTTTTCCACAGACCTCATCTCCAGCAGGTCAGCCCCTAACCTGTCCTGATGCATGCGGTTATTCCTCCCCAGGTGAAGGACTCTGCACTTGCTCTTGTTGAACCTCATCAGCTTCCTTTCCACCCAACTCTCCAGCGTGTCCAGGTCTCGCTGGATGGCAGCACAGCCTTCTGGTGTGTCAGCCACTCCTCACAACTTTGTATCATCAGCAAACTTGCTGAGGGAGGATGCTACCCCTACATCCAGGTCATTGATGAAGATGTTAAACAAGACCAGACCCAGTACCAACCCCTGGGGAACACCGCTAGTTACAGACCTCCAACTAGATTCTGTGCCACTGATCACAACCTTCTGAGCTCTCCCAGTCAGCCAGTTCTCAATCCACCTCACCCTCCACTCATCTATCCCATACCTTCTAAGCTTTGCTACAAGGATGTTGTGGGGGACAGTACCAAAAGCCTTGCTGAAATCAAGATAGACAACATTCACTGCTTTCCCCTCATCTACCCAGCTGGTGAGGCCATCATAGAAGGCTACCAGATTGGTTAAGTATGATTTCCCTTTAGTGAAACCATGTTAACTGCTTCTGATTAACCTTCTGTTCTGATTATGACCACTTACCAATATACTGTACTGTAAGTGAATAACTGAGAAGTACAGAAATAAATATATCTTGTGAGTTTAAGTGAGGAATTTTACAACATTCTGACTATGTTTTAATTGATGTGGTTATACAAGCTGAAGTGTAACCTGGTGCATCTTATATTGGGCAAACTCACCTGTTTCTCAGCTTGGATTGCTGAAGGAAGTTAAGTTGGGGTTTTTTTTAAGTCCTGAATAAACATCTGCCCTGAGTATGCAAGTATTTGATGAACCAAAGCCACATAAGGTGTAGATAACAATGCTTCATTAGCTAACATTTGTTTCAGTTCAGGTTTCTTGTTGCAGTCTGATTCAGTTCACAAATTAGCATGCCAGTAGCCTTTTACTGCATTGATTTCAGTTTTTTCAGTGAGCAACAGCTGAATGACTGGAGGGTCTCTGACCAGATGGCAAGAAACTTGGAACCTGATTCTGATCTTGGTTACATGAGGAGAAACAAGAAATAGTGGTATTTACATCAGTGAAACTTAATGTAGAATAAAATTATTTTAGAAGGATCAGAAGGAAACCCATAATGTTTTCTCTACTCCCCAGAAAGTCTTACAGATTAAGACTTTTAAATTTATTCAATTTGAATTACATTTAAATGTATTTTAAATCTCTGAGCAATCTCACCTTTGAATGCTTCAGCTAATGCTCTGAGACAAATCACCCTGATACAACTCTATTAAAATTGTTAGACTTACACTCAGGATTAAATTGGTTCCTAAATTTTAATTTGTTTAATCTTCTTAGTGCAATGTAAAACAAATTCTGACAGATCTAATGGGTCACATATATTTATATTTTCTTTTAAAATTAACCTGAGTGGTAATGTAATATGGATTTTAAGTGTATTGGTTTTGTCTTGTTTTCTGCTTTTAATTCTATTCCTTTGTATAGTTGTATTTGTCCTAATAATAATTATGCTTTATGTGATTTCTCTGAAGGCACAAAAAGCTTCAAAAGCCATAATTAAGCTATGCAGCATTCTCAGGAATCAGACAAGTGCCGTCACAACCTTTTGATTGATCAGTATATCTGGTCAAAACAAAGATTTTTATTTCTTTTTTTCTGGATTTTAAGATTTGGGAACTTTAATCATTATCTCAAAGTGGTATCTGTTAATCTAGATACAAATTAAGAGGATCCTCAATTAAAGATATGCAGTAAAAATACTTTCTATTGAATATTTTTGCAACATCTTAGGATATTTTGTTCTATTTGAGTATGTAAATTGATGAGAGATTAATTTGTTATATTTCCAGCATCTGGAGGTAGATTCCTGTGACAGCAGGTGTGGTGAGGGAGCCTCATATAATGTTTCCCTGTTGTTTCAGGTGCCCAGCTATAGAGACAGGCAGAATTTGTGTCCTCCACCTGAGTTACAGCCCCTGCAGCGCATCTGGATAATGTCAATTTTTCATGAATGCTCAGTAAATTCCTTATGTCAGGCAGAAGATTGTTGTCTGGTTGTGAAGAAGAGTACAGGAAAAAAAGGCAGATGAGAGTTTTCATCCCACTGAGTAGCTTCCCCACTGAACCCTTCTCATGAAGGGCTTCTATTGACCTCAACTTACCCTATATTTTTTCTTTTTCATTTTACTTTTAGTAGGTAAAATGAACTGTCTGGTCAATAACCTTGCTGTATGAAAGTGACTTGGAAGAACATGGATATGTTACATTGACACTGAGCCAGCAGTTATTTTGCTATAAGCATGTCAGAGTGACTGAGGCTTCGTCAGGCAGCGAAAAGCCATATGTAGCATGTTTCTTCACGGAACTCTCCTGTAGTAAGGAGGAGTTGATAGATTTTAATTGCCAGACTCCCAGTTTGTGAAATAAGTCTTTAGTGTCTTTTAACTTTGGCCTTTCATAGTAATTTTTGTTCAGCTTCATCTACTAAATTCAGTTATTGGTGATTTAATTAAATGATAAAGGGCTGAAGCGACATTGAGAGACTTAGTGAGAACAAGGCTACTGAAGCCTTGAGTATGTCTGCCCTGAGCAGATGTAGTTTGCAGTGTGTAAAGAGAGTCTGTGCATGCCTTAGCCACATCTATGATAGGGCACTTTGGGAGCACAGGCAGAGAAAGAGGTTTTCAGCAAGTCTCACCAGAAAACAAGTATTCTGCTCATGCATGCAGGCAGGTTTTAATTTTTTTTTTTTACCTACACTGGAAGGAGGTAGAGACATACATAAATGTTCATCAAAAGCACTTGGATGGAGAAACCCTTGATGCAGAGCAAGCATCAAGCCAGAACCTGGCTCCTCCTGCAGTCCAGGTAAGAGTCATAGCCTTCGACCTATTCTGGAAGAATTCATTTTACAAAAATAGTAGTAGGAAAATTGCCCCAAAATTAAATTATTCCAGCAAATTGTGTTTAAGAAGACTGAAGATATTCTGCCCCTGTTTTCAAACTGCAGAGTGAGATGTGAGATTAACTTCAAATGAAGTCAGCAATAATAAAAAACATTTAAAAATGTTGTCAAATTCCATTTGAATTACAAAAAGACACCAGAAGGAAGTAATTTTATTGTTCTAAGCCAAAACATTCAAAAGGTTAGGATTAAAAAGACGAACTGGTGATTTTTGAATACTTGTGACTGTGGGGTCTAATGCTGCATTTAATTACACAGTCACCTGAACACTTTTTTTGAAGTGCCTCATTCATTGAACAGAATTGAGTGTTCAGTTAATTAATGTATGTCGACATGTGGTTGAAGGGTTGAACTTACTACATGTTACTGTTACCTGCTTTGAAGACCACATTATTTCTTGTGGTGCTCTTATATACTGTGTGATGTTAGAATCTGTGCTCTAGCAAAAACACCATTGTGACATAATTGGGGTTGTTTTGCAGCTTGACAATGGGGAAACTATGGCATAGATGTGAAAACGAAAGAATTCTGGAAAAAAAAAACAAACAACACATAAATAAGCTGAACTCTTTTCATTGAAACTTCCCTATAAAAGTCCTGTGTCAGGGAAGTGACTGTGTGGAGGGAAATTCACCATGGCAGTATTGGCTCAAGTTAAGAGTGGTTGAAAATAGGGTCATGTAAAGGAAGCATTAGTCTTAATATTAAACAGTGCTGTAGCCTTGCCTTATAACAGCAGAAAGCATTAGTCTTAATAACAGTGCTGTAGCCTTGCCTTATAACAGCAGTAGATCTACTTGATGATACTTTTAACATACCTCATTTCACTCTGCGTTTTCTTCACTAACAATTTTATCTGTATTTTTTGTCTGAGAAAGAAGTTAGACTAACATAGGATCTGTATTTAAGGAAAAAAAAAATGACAATGTGGAGATGACTCATGAATCATATATGTCAACTTATGTAATACATAGTGAAGAGGAGATACTTTCAAGCCCTCTTCAATCATGTGTCTTTACAGTACGAGTCTGATCAGTGTTGTATGCTGTGTTATACTAAGTTTTAACATGAAGATAAGACGTAAGTTGATTGCATAGTTATGCTATGTTGTTTGCATTATCTGTTGTATTTTGTCTCAAATCACATCAGACCTATTTCTGTACTGCTTTTTATGCTTTGAAGAACAGGGATACAAAAAATCTATTTTTTCTGTTGGCTGAATTTAACATATAATATGCACAAAAGCTAGACTAGTCCTAGCAACTACATCAAAAGCTTTAACTTTCCTAGTCTTCATGCTGTTGAGATAAACATGGTGAAAGGACTAAGCACGTGCCACTTAGTCTGTGATCTCATCACTTACTCTGATTCCCTCCCAAAAAATACAAGAGGGCTGGTACTGAATAAGATATCTTAGTGTTGTCCTGTGTCCTAGAATACTTTCAGGTGTTACTGGAGGTGTTACTCTCAAAGGCGTTTGCACAGCACAGCTCAAGAATAAATCCCTCAGTCCTCCCTGCAAGAATAGGGGCTGTTTACAGTGGTGTCACAGCCAAGCAGTCGTTGAGGATCATGAGGACTGCAGATAATTTTCTGCTGTGTAATGAAGACTTGCAGTGGTTTTTTTCATTAGTCTGTGGGGAGACGGGTGTAAACTGTTGGAATTATCCCACATAGGCATGCCCAGGTGACTTCCTGATAGTTTACAAGGGAGTTTGACAGAGCATCAAGTTGAACTTGGGCTTTCTGAGAAGTAGGCTAGAGTCCTGTTCATAGAAACAGCCTGGTTTTCCTCAGACTAATCTATAGAGCTGGAGGATACTTCCTTCTAGGTTTTTATTTTTGATTGCTAGTAGTAGAGACATGCTAAAAATTAGAGCACACCCCCTAACAGAATCTCTTCAAGCATTTGGTGGCTCTATGGCATGTGCCCCTTCTGACTCACCGGCATCATTACGAAAGTGCATTATCAGAAGGTATTCAAGTCTCTTTCCTGAGCAGCTGAATAAACTGCTTTCTTGAGGCAAATATTGTTGTACTGTAGATGGAAGTCTTTATCACGGTTTAGTCTGGGGCTAAAAGATATTTCTTGACTTCCTTTCCTCTTCCCCTCACCCCGTCTGCTCCTATTCAGCCTCTTACTTAAAAGGCCTTAGTATAACAAAAGACATGAGATAAGTTGTCCTTGGAAGCCAGAGTGTGTATGAGAGAACAGACAAATTTTTCCTGTTGATCAGCATGTAGCAGACCATGTTTGCAAATCATTGATGAAAGGATGAGGCATTTCAAACCCCTTGAAGGTCTAGTTCCTACCCATAACCTATTCTTTTTCCTCTGTTTAACAAAACGTACAAGTTAATGGTCATTCTTCCTTTTTGGAACAAATGTTTATTAATTGTTTCTTCATGCAGCCTTTCTATGGATTTGATGAGAATTTAGAAAGGAATATGGGAAAGCATAGAATCATTTTGGTTGGAAAAGACCTTTAAGATCATTGAGTCCAACCAAAAACGGAACACTGTGAAGTCCACCACTAAACCATGTCCCTAAGCACCACATCTACATGCCTTTTAAATACCTTCAGTGATGATGACTCCCTGGGCAGCATGTTCCAAGGCTTGATAACCCTTTCAGTGAAGAATTTTTTCTTAATATCCAATCTAAACCTCCCCTGGTGTAACTTGAAGCCATTTCCTCTTGTCCTGTTTCTTGTTACTTGAGAGAAGAGGCCAACACCCACCTTGCTACACCCTCTTTTCAGGTAGTTGTAGAGACTGATAAGGTCTCCCCTGAGCCTCCTTTTCTCCAGACTAAACAACCCCAGTTCCCTCAGCAACTCCTTGTAAGACATGTTTTGCAGACCCTTCACCAGCTTCATTGTCCTTCTCTGGACACGCTTCACCACTTTAATGTCTTTTTTGTAGTGAGAGGCCCAAAACTGAACACAGTACTCGAGGTGCTGCCTCACCAGTGCTGAGTACAGAGGGACAATCACTTCCCTCGTTCTGCTGGCCACACTATTTCTGATACAAGCCAGGATGCTATTGACCTTCTTGGCCAACTGGGCACACTGCTGGGTCATAGCATTGTTTATCACCTGTTAGTAAAAGAGGATACAGTATAGCTTGGAAAGGCTGGGGGGGTATTAAGGCAGCAGGATCAACTGACTTAAGCAGTCCTTCACACCTGATATGTTCTGAATATACTATTTAGCCTGCCCCTAGCCAGCTTATCTGTTTCAAACACTTATCCTGACAACCAAAACCTCCTTCCAGCACACATCAAGGCTCTTTAGAAGTGAACAGAGCAAGCAGCCTACTAGATTTGGTGCTACCTTTTACTCACAGTGAACTTCGTTTTCACCAGTTTTGCCCCCCTGAGGTTGAAGACGGGCCTGCGTCTTCAGAGTTGGAAAGGGATATCGACTTGCTTTCCTGGAACAGGTGGAACTTCATTCAATAGGATGTCTCTTATTTCTCCAGAGACCCATATGCCTGAGAGCTCTATCTTCTCAATTAAACCACAGCCCCTCTCTTCAATTTCCTGTGACTGCTGAAAGGTGATTTTTCTTGTACTTGTTACCATTTCTTTAGGGTTTTTTCTTTCTTCCTTTCTTTGTCATTATCTGTATTCCTACTGGAATTTGACTGTGTTAACAACTTGTTTGTGAGTATCTGGATAAGGATTTTCCAGGGCTGAAAGGGTGATTTTTTTAAAATCATCGCATAGTAACTGTGTTCCAGTTCATTCAATGACTGAGATTGCAATGGAGAGGAAAGAAGATGGGGGGTGAGGGGGTGGGGGTGAAACCCAGAATGCAATAGCATGGAAGGTGGGGAAGATTCCCACACCTGTTTTCTTAGTTAACACTGAAGTTATCTGTGTGAACTCCTGGATTTCCGCTGTGCTGAGAAGGGAGATTACAAAATTGTCAGCAAAAGAGGCTCCAGACCAGGAATGGTGCTTAGCCAAAATCCCTTCTGTAAGGAAGATATTTTTGTCTACTGTTTTGGTATTGCATCTCAGCAATCTTCAACAGCAGTGTGGGTTTGTGTTCTTTTCACTGTTCTTGTTAGGCTTTTCCTGTTTTACTGAAAATACTGATTTATTGCTCATATGTTGGTTTTGCCTTATCAATTGATCTTTGATCTAGCAAATTTTGCCTAGATTAGGTTGCTTTTCGAGCATGTGGCAATTCTTTAGGAAAAACAACTACCAAAAAAAATGGACTTAGTGTGGACTCCCCATTCATCACCCACCCCAATTTAAGCTCTTCAGGGTGGATAGTGTCTGCTCATTTTGCTCAAAAGTTAGTCTGAACCCTCCACTGTACTCACTGACTTATGCTGTTGTGCCAGGGAGAAGAAGTTTTAATTGTCAGACTGTATTTGAGGGTTTTCCTGGCAGGGGTCTTCACAACTCTTTCCCCTGAAGAGTCTTTTGCAAAGGTTCTGTTGACACTCAGGTAGACATTTGCCTTGTAGTCCTTCACAGGGATGTAGAAGTGAGCACTGAGGACCTGAGCAAAACTAGTTTGATTCCAAATGACAACAAACCTGTCACAGTAGAGGCAGGAATGGAGATTACCCTGTGACTACTGAGAGGAGTTGGGAGGAAGGAGGCACCTGATAAAAGTCTGAGAACTGCTTACCACAGTTTCAGTATTGTAGGAACACAAATAATGTTGGTTACTTCTTTTTCTTGATCTGGTATAAATATGGACACCTATAGCTCCAGCTGCAGAATGAGGAACTACTCAGACAAAGAAAAAATGCACGCTAGATAAAAGCAATTCAAAATGGATATCTTCCCTTCTGAGGAATTCTGTAATGGAAGTGTTACTTGTCCAGGATTACTTGCCACTAAATAAGGGACAGGTGATGCAGAATAGGAAAACTTGGTGAAGTTGCTTGCTTGATGTGTTACTGGAAAAGGCAGGGTGAAGTGGAGAACCAGACACTAAATGAAAAAGGACATAAAATTCTACTATGTATAATTTTTATTTATCAAAATAGTATTATTAGAGGAATGGGAAAAGCTTTGAGCTGTTGAAAAGGTCAGGCAATTCATTTCTGAATGAAAATTATCCAGCAAAGTCACAACCACATCAGATAACACATAAAACTTCATGGGCTCCGAGTCAGGGAAATGGTTTTTATTATTATGTTTACAGAGCTTCAGTAAAGATAAGATGTTGATAATATGTAAATATCAAATCCATATTATTTGAATCCTGTTACTTTAATGTCTTTATTTGGTTAAGAGGCAGGACTCAAATATTAATTTTACTGAGAAGGAGATAAGTGAAAACAGGATCCAGCCAGGTAGATCAGTCTTGGGGTAGGAACATGCTGTGCTGAATTGCCCACACAGCACTGCCAACGTATATGAGTCACGAGTACCAATGCCACTTCCATTTATAGATTCCTTAGGAACAGAGGCAGCTATACATGCCACTGAGTGGCAATTTAAAAAAAAAAAAAAAAAAATTTTGGACTGAAAAAGTTGAACTTCATAGAACTGATTAAATCAACAGAAGGTGTCCAGAGTAATTCCTCTTTGAGAAATTAGTGAAGGGGTTGCCAAATGCAACCCTTGTCCTCTGAGGAAGTTCCAAAGCCTTGATAATTGCTTTTGTCCCCAGAACATTCAAGCCATCAGAAACATTCATACAAGACATTAAAAATGAAATATTACGCTTTAGAAAAATATTAATATTTCGAAGTAAAGCTTCTTGAAACAAAATGTTTGATTCTTCTTTTCCTAAGGGAAAAGCTAAAATATTAAAAGGAAGTTGAATCAGATTCGCATTCTGAAAATGTACAGGCTAAAATGTTGCTCAATTCCAGTTAATTCATCCATGAAGCATAAACTGGTCATAGATTGAAGACTATGGTACCTTAAACTTAGTTTAATACTCTGCATATACTTTATATAAGTATGTGCATATATATTAGGTTAATTAATTTATATCTCGACACACCAAATATTTATTGAGAAATCAAGGTTCTGAAGGAATAGGAGTTCCAGACTCTTCTTCTAATGTCTTACAGAAAGAATGGTCTTCATGGCCTACATAATCCAAGTTGCAAAATATCCACAAGGCCTTTGTGCTTGAAATAATTATCAGGCATTCTGTTGGGATATTTGTTGTTTCTGTTTCCATTTTAAAGTATATTTTTCTTACTCTTTATTCCATGCTAAAAAAATTTAGGGAATGATACTGTTCATACATATATATGTGCATATATGTATATTTTTTATAGTTAAAGCTGCATTTAGGACAGTCTCTCAACATCAAAATTTATAATTTCTCAGTAGAGGAAGTTTCTGGTGCCCAGATGGGAACACCTGCCCCAACAGTGCACACATGCAATGTCACATATTTAAGTCCTATGAATGTAGTTCAAGTTGAGAGCTTGAAATTGTCACTCGTGTCCTATATGAATGTCTTAACCTTGAGGCAATTTTTGGGGTGTTATGATTGCAGTCTCTCTTGTGAAAACAGTTCTGCTTTATGTAAGTAATTAAAATATTAATTGAATCTGGATCTTTCACAACTTAAGATGAGTCCCATAACCAGTGGGCTTAGAAAACCAGCCTTGTTAGCCCTGTGAATGTGTAATTAGTTATACAAGATGAGGTTACTCCAGCAGAATAATTGAGAGCAGCTCACCTGAGAATAGCAAAAAGGCTGGTAATTAGTGTGCTCACCTGGACTGTAGGATATCCACACATCCCTGGTATGACTTAGCCTGAGGTGGGACTTGAATTATGGCATCTCCATTCTCCAGTGAGGCTGTGACTGGTTAGACTGTGTATTGTTTCAGAGAAAGCTTGTCTAGATTTTCATAAGAATTTTTAGGTGGTTTGGGGTTTCTCTGTATGAAGAACAGGAGAAAAAGAAATATTTCATTTTTTTTGTAGCAGAAGAGTTTCCTCTTGCACAGCTCTATTAGGCATACTGCACAAGAAATTAAAGAACTTTAAAAAAAAAAAACCCCACAAATGTATTTACCAATAAATTAATAAATGATTCCTGAAAGTACTAGTTTGTTAATATTATGATTTATGATACTACATAATAGAAGTCACTTCTGTTGCTAATAGGAAAAGTAGACAATGGGAAACCTAATGTTTGCATTGGCCTGTATTTGTGTCTTGATTTCTCCAAGTGTTTACACATTTTTCTTTCCCTTGACATCAGAGTTATGGAAAAGACTTAGCACTGTGTTTATAATAGATTCTGCATACTTAACAGCAGTTCCTTTGGGAAAACAAAACTCAAATATCTACAGCATGTTGCAACCTGCTTTAATAGGATATGACAAGCTTCCTCCTTGCACAGTACATGGTGTCTGCCTGCCTGCTGGCACTGTCCACAGACAGGTCCCAGACACTTCTGATACGGGCTGTTCCTTTCCAGATGTTCTCTACCCACAAGGGCAGATCGGTGAAGAATACTGGCGAGACATTGTGATGTAGCTTGTGCTGCCCAGATTCTTGACTGTATTTGTTCCTTGGAATGAAGGGAGAACTCCTCTCCAAAATAGGATGGGACTGTGTACAGCACACCCAGTAACAACTGAGCTCCAAAATATAACTCTTTACAGTACTGTGAGCAGAACACAGCTTCACAGAAAATCCTTTTTGCCCTATCTAAAGGCACACTATTTGCATATGACCAAATAATCTGTTTTATGCCTTAGAAAATAAGAGGGTAAGTGCTTCTGCATTAATTGCTGGCTATGGCATTTAGTAGATTATATAACCCTACTAATGTGAAATTGTGCTTTAGCACTCTAAAGTATTAAACTTTAAATTCCTGAGTCTGTGTGTAAAATTGATCTCTTCTGTTACCTGCTTTGGTTGTCAGTGAATAGTTTTGCTCCATAACTTGTATGAGGGAACCAGGCATACTGAGGCCAAGTTAAGTTTCTGTCATAATGTGCTGTATATTGATTCTGCACATCAAAAATGGTTGCTGTCCTTAACTGCAAACTCTGTCTGCTCCAGAGCCTCTGGTTTTTTAATGAAAATTCCATTGTGTTGCCTGGTGCCAGTAAGTCATCCTAAAATAGTCTCTGTTTCTCTCACCTAAGCAAGCCTGTGAGGCTGTGCCAGACTTGACTGGAGCAGCCCTCTGACTACAGTAGCGAACGAGTAGATGGCTCCTTCTGCGGCAGACCATTTTTATTCATTTTGGCATTCAGAGACCAATGTTACTGAAGAAGCCTTGTTCAGCTTGATGGTTCTAACTGATATTCAGTAATGGGAGGCACTAAAGTGAAGCCTGGATCTACTGCCATGATTAGATTCATATTCAGTGTTAAGGTGAATTATTCTCTTATTTTTATTCTAATTCCAAGCTGTCTGGGGCCCTCTTGGTCAACATCCTCATTTGAGATGTTTTGAAGTTTTAGATAGGAGTTGTTTCTACTCCCACACCTTTGGGCCAGTCAGGGGACCAAACAGGTACTCTAATGTCATGGCCCATAATTTTCTCTTTACGTCAATTAACTGGAGATATGCCCCTCATTCTGTGTCGCTATTCTAGCTTTCCTTTTTGCTTTCCTTCAGTCTTTAGGTTATCATTTGATATTAGAATCATATCAGCGGCATTCTTAAAGCATGTGCTAATGACGTTTGTCACTTCCTCCTTGTTAGACATTAATATTTTATGTTTGCGTGCTCAGCCTACAATACCCTGATGCTATATTTTTGTTGAAGGGATCTGGAGGTGTCCTGTTAGGTCTTTAAATGAATTGAGGTCTTTTTTTATCAAATGCTGTTGTGGAGTTCTGTGACTCTGCTCCAGGAAAGAACAGACCTAATAATGGGATTGACAATTTGTATTTCATATCAATTTTTATTCATGCTTCTGTTTTTATCCCCTTCCTCAAACTTTTACAAGTTTATAAAAGCCACTTTCTGACTTGGTTTTCATTGAAAATTACTTCTAGGACAGTAATAGTCATCACATATTCCACTTGCTAAAAAGGTAAAATGATATAAATTTATTGCTATTCCTCTGTCTGCTGTGGGGCTGGTTTGGAATAATTAATATCCATGTGTTTTGCCTTCCCTGTCAATAAAGTAACCAATATGTTTTGCTGTGTTTGTTAATAACTGATGCATTTCTTCTACTTAGGAAGTGAAATGAAAATCATCCAAATGTACCATTTCTCCATGAAAATTCTCAGTTGATCGCTACAGCTAATTTTGTTGCACGCCAGTCATGACCAGTATTAACATTAATAGGAATATTCCACATTCTGGTATTGTTCCAGTTATCATTATAAACAACTGGACTTTTCTGACAGTACAATTGCTATCAAAAACATTTTGGAAATCTGGTCTTTTTCATGAATGATGCTTGTCATTTCACGCCTGCTCTGAGTCTCTCCTTGGTTGCATTGGTGTCTTCTATACTTTCTGTGTTCTTTTTAAAAGCATGAGAGACAACTAGTGGAGTGTTTGCCACTTGTTTAACAAATGCTCTCTAATCAATTTTTTGCTTTTTGTGTTTATTCACTTTTGTCATTTCTGACACTTTGAAGCTTTTAAATCAACGTCAGACTGTGAGAAGATCTTTATCACCAAATCTTTTCCATCATCCAGGCTTAATCTGTTTAAGGCAATGTAGGCGTATCTTGAATGTTGCTTTTTCTTTGTACTTGTTCTTTACTGAGAGTCTTTCTGCTTATATGTTGGACTGTTGATATTGCTTTTAAAACATCCATTGGACATTTAGTCTCTTTTGAACTAATCTTGGCCTTTCAATCTGTTTCTCTCTAGACTTTTTGTTGTTTTTTCTCCTAGCTTCTGTTCATTCAGTCTTTTGTTTTCTTTTTCTCACTGCTACTGAAGTAACATCAGAAATTTATTCCTTTCTTTTTTCATGTAATTCTGCTTGGAAAAGTGTTTCTACTTTTCTAGCTGTACTATGGAATAATTGTATTTATTGCAAGGTGTCTAAGCCTTCAAGGTAGTTTTTTACCTTTCAGGCAACAATTATGAACTGTTAACTTGAAGTCATTTTTTGTTTCTCATCTTTGATTTTCACTTTAGCTGTATAAAAGTTATTGTTTTGTCCTATATCTTCTTGTTTATGTGTGCAAATATTGGCTGAAGAATTGCAAAAGTTACTTTAAATGAAGTCATTTATGCATAAAGTCGTACATTAATTACAATATTACTTTCTGTTTTCCTGCAAGAGAATGGGGATAGACTTGTGGACTTTTCTTGTGGAAACCACATAGTTTTCTGTAAGAATATTCTGATAACAGAATTAAAGGCCATTTCAACTAAAATATCTGTACCACCTTGGAGGTACCAGCTCTGTTGTCATAAGGTAAATAGACTTCAAATGTTGGTGATGGTTAAATGCATTTCAACTATTTTAGGAAGTGAATTCCTTAAATATTCCACTGATAAGCATTTGGAAACAAAATCTGTTTCTTCAGTGGTGTGCTGGAAAGATTTTGTTTATGCTGTGTAACTGAATGTTATTTTAAACTGTTGTGCCAGGGTGTGTGTTCATAATGCAGTTCTCATATGTCATTAAAAAAATTATTTCTTTGCTTTTCCTGGCAACATTACCAGTGATTTAAGATGCTTAGTATCACGTTAAGGCAACTGACTTCTGTGCCTCCCTGATAGCCAGTATCCAATTTCTCTGCAGGGAGTTTGCAAGGACATCCCTGTTTTGGCAACAAGGCAAGGTCAGAGTATTCTTATGTTCCAGCACCCATTAAAGTCCATGCAAGGATGCTTAGTTACTTTAGAGATACCTATTTTGGACATCAATTAACTGCTGTCACCTCTACTCACCAACCTACCAATGCTACCCCTGGTGTACTGCCTGAGAGAAAAATAGTAAAAATGTACACTATCTCTCTAGTGGAAAATGTAGTAGTTTATCCTTTTCATATGTGCTTCTCCACCATGCCTGAGCCTTGCCTGCATTACAATTTTTTTTATTTTATTTTTTTTAAATAGAAAAGACGTACCACTGTCACTAGCAGTTCCCATGCAGTGGTGACGATGGTGGGATACTGAGTGTGCTCAGCCCTCAAATTCCTTCAGCCGCTTGCAGTGATAGATCAGTTTAAGCCAGCTCGGAGCAGCTGACTGGTTTTTGAAAACAGCCACCAGAGCTAACAAGACTTGACTACTGCTTCTGACAGTCTAGATACATATAGTGTCGAGCTGCCATTAGCTGCAGTGACTAAGGGCTTTAAATTTGCCCTGCAGCTAAAATAATCTCATTTTTGCAAAGAAAACTATCATTAAAAATGTTTGTCTCGGCATGTTCTGTGAAAGGTATTTTTTCAGTACAGAGGCAAGCTGTACCTTCCTCTGTCCTTCTCATAAGCAAAAATCCATATCAGTGCAATGCTGTGGTGCTTACAACCTGTTTATAGAAAACAAACTTACTTAGTGAGACTGTGATCAGTAAAACCAAAAAACCCAGAAAATTTGATGGTAAAAATTTTGGCATGGATTTTATCTATTCAGATTGCTGAAGTGGTCACCACACAGATTTAGTACACGTGAAGAAGGAAGCCAATTGAAAAACATGCGTATTTGCTGTATTACTGTATGTTTTGTTATTACTAGCCCTAACCATATCATCCTTAGCCCAATTAACTTTTTTGTATTTTCCCATTTTGTATGCATCCACAGCATGGTGAATGTGAATTCTTAGCAAATGGCCGTACTAATACAGCGTGCTCCAGCAGTAATGTCCATTTCAACACTTTGAAAATCTGTTACTGTTGGTACTCATATTACAATCATTTCTCCATCACAGGCAAACTGGAGCAGCCGGGTAACATGAAAGCTGTCCCCTCATCTGTGGGTGAATGTTGTTATAATCCAGCAAGGTTAAGATTCCGTTTGTTCATCTAAAAAAGGCACTTTTTAGGCACAGTTTGCTGCTATTAGAATTATTCAAAACTGGATTCAGAAACCTTGTTTATCTAAAAGTCCTTTATAGAAGAGGGGAGTTTTTTATTTTGACTTTGTCTATAAAAACTGCCTAATGAGTGGCCTGAGCGCCAGCCAACTGAAATGTGTTGAGTCTGAATTCAATAAAGGGAATGGCAACATTGGTATCTGCAGCGTTCTCTACACTTCATGGTAGGTGAAAGGCAAATTTTGCAGTAACGTGGCTGAGTTCTCCAAGCCAAAATGGTCATAGGCTGCCCAGGGAAGTGATTGAGTGACCATCCCTGGCCATCTTTAAAAGACATATAGATGTGGTGCTTAGAGACATGGTTTAGTGGTGGACTTGGCAGTGTTAGGTTTACAGTTGGACTCGATGATCTTAAAGGTCTTTTCCAACCAAAACAATTCTATGAGTGTTTATTTCCAGAGAGGCATCGTTTCTTAGATGGCTCATCTCCCTGCTACGGTTCCCCCACGCGCAATGTCATCTTACAGTTTCTCCAGTTGAGCATATGCACTGTCAATATTGCTCTGATTTCACACACTCAGGTCCAGGCAGCGTGAAGTCTGTGGGAGCCTCATTCTGAGCAGGGAATGAACTCTTCTTGGTCTAGTTTAGATCAGCAAAGCTGGTTCTCTTGTGCTCTACAGCAGACAGCACAGTAAAATCTTGATTCATGGTTAGGACTCCCAGATGCTATGTAATACAAACAGTTAAGAATGTCAGTTTCAGGCAAGGTTAAATCTCAACTGTACAGATAGCAGCTTTTCTTTCTGCGCTGGAAGTTAATGCTAATCCAGTTCAACCGGTGATTAGTTAATGGCTAAACAGAGGAAAAACCTTTGATGAAACAAGATGTTGGGAACAACTGAGAAATTGTATGGAATGCTGATTTTAAGATCATTTGTTCTTTTTTTTTTTCCTCCTACCATTAGCAGTATTTTTTTTTTTTTCCTTTAATAGCATGAACCTATCATATGAAGCTAATGCAATTAACCTTTCAGGGATAAATGATGTGAAAGTCTTGCAAATCACTCTTAATGCTTCAGACACAGTGTGACTGGAGGTTGTCCCTTGAGAAGGGTAGTGGCTTAAAATTGTGAGTTTGGTGCAAGCTCTGCAGTAGAAGATTCTTCTTTGGTTTAGTGTATGGATAAGAGAAGATCCACAGGCAGTTTTTAGGACTTAGGAATTGATTGTTATAGCCTGAAATCTGGGGGACCATATGATGTGTCTGTCAGAATCTTCTAAGAAAGCTCAGTAGCCATAGTAGCAATAAGAAGATCCTCTCATTGAGGAAGAAATGCTTGTAATAGGGGGAAAAGCAGTGAATGAAATTGTAAGCTTTCTCACTGTAGGGAAGTTACTACTGGAACCTATGCCATTTATAAATGATCTGGAAAGGAAAAGGCAAGGGAAACAATGGGTTTAGTGGTACCATGTCACTCAGCAAAGTTAGAGAAGGCTGATTATGAATAAAGTACAGGACCTTACAACACTGCATATGCAATAAAATAACAGACGACATTCAGTACAGATAAATGTAAACTGATGTATGTGGGAAAATATAATCAGAGCTTTATATATGCAGCTATTGGCCCCGGATTGACTATTGCTACTCAGTTAAAAAAAAAGCTGAGGTTTAATTTCATTAAAATATCAGTACAGTGTTCAATTGCTATGTAAAACACAACAGACTGCTATGAATTATTAGAGGAAAGTAGAGAACAAACTATGTCATTATACCATTGTAGATTTGTATGGTGTACCCATGTCTTAAATACTGTGCGTGTCTCTGGTCCTCCTGCATTTCAGAAAAGGATGGTACAGAGGGTACTCAAAGATGTGGAAAAGCTTCTGTATGAGGAGCAACTAAACAATCAAAAACTCTTCAGCTTGAAAAGGAGACAGCTGAAGGAACTATGATAGAAACCTACAGAATCATGGTACTTGAAGAAGGTGAGCAGAGCCCGGACAAACTTCTCTCCTAATACAAGAGCATGGGGCTACCAAATGAAGCTAGTGAGGGCCTTCTTTAAAGCAATAAAATGAGATACTACTTTATGGTCTGTGTGATTAAGTTGTGGAACTTCTTGCTACCAGATGCTAATACTATATATGAGTTCAAGTAGGACTGGACAAACTAATGGCATAAGAAGCTGTAAGTGGCTACTGAGTATAAAGACTACTTTTTGGCTCAGGAATTCCATGAGCCACAGCCAGAGCTGGGAGGATATTGAGGAAAAATCAGTAGATTCATGCCATGTCCTTCTCTTCCTTTTTGGGCAACTGCTACAGGCTGCTGTTGGAGAGGTCTCTGTGGGTCTTTGGTCTGAGCCAGTGTGCTTTGTTCCAAGGCTGATAAATCCTTTGTTTCTGTCTTCAGTATCTCTTGCTGCAGATGTAGTAGACCTCTCCAAGACTACTGATTGATTTCTAGATGTATACATTTACCAGGGAGATTTAATACTTGGTGTCATAGGACAGATTACTGAGGGTTCCTGTTTTAGCTACAGCAAAAACTTAGCAAACCTAGGATGTTTCTGAGAAAATATTAGGACTCAACAAATGTATGTTTTCCAACAAATCTTCAGTTCGTCAGGAAATATTTAGCTAGCTGTAGTCTCCAGAAGTTTGAGATGTGCAGCAATTTGCATCCTAATGAAGGGCATAAAGGTAAACTAGGTAGTAACCTTGCCACTTGGACCTGTAGCTGAAGCAGAGAAGCAGTGCCATGTAGCTAGCAGTCCTGTTCTCTGCCCTGTTCAGTGAACACCAGCATAACTGCTTCATCATGAGTGGATGTTATCACATATTAGGCAGTTTATCTTCATAACAATGCCCTTTATTACAGCTGTAGAAAATCCCTGAAGTAGTAAATCTGCCCGTTCTGTACTGTTCAGAGTTACTCTGTAGCAACTATTCTATCTACTGTTTGTTTTCACTGTGAAAATCTAAGCATATTATTTGGAGCCTAGACTGAGTAGGAAGTCTAGTCAAAAGAGAAAAAACAGCAGAGTTTACAGGTCAAGGAGAGAAAGAACATTTTTCTAGTTAACTAAGTCTGGCCTGTCAAATTTTCCACAGTTCTGCAACATGTAATCAAGTTATTGACCCATACTGTACCTGCAGCTGAAAGCCCTGTCTGGGAGTACACGATCAGTTGCACAGCTGTCCAGGTTGTTCTCTCTAGAGACTGATGGTGTATTCCTTGTGGCAGGTAATACCTGAAGCAACTGTCTGCACCCAGATAATGTTAAAAATCCATTGGTATCAAGTAATGAATTTGGTATTTTGCAGCACTTCTCTGAAAGCACCTGTTATCTTGCAACATCTAAGAGCTGTAAAAATGTAAACTGATAGCAGATAATCACCTTTCCTTAGCGCATTCATGATCATTAATCTCAACTCACAATGGACCTTCCTTCACAAGTTTTACAAGGTTGTCTTTGGTGGAGTTAGTCATGGTTTGCAGGAAGGAGAACAGAATCATGCCCAAAATATTTGCTTTCATTTATGTGGAAACTTCACAGAGCTCTTCCCTGGAAAACTTTTACCAGCCTTACTCATCTACAACTAGTCTCAAAACTGTAAACACTTTACAACAGCTTCTCTGTGGTGTGGTGGTTATTTTTTGTTTTGTTTTGATTTCTTCCTACTGTACTACTGTCATTTTGCTTAGGATATTTCTGAGCCTGATCAGGCAGAGTAAAGTTGGGGTGGAAAATTACTTAATTACTTGCTGATCTTGATTCTTTCCCCAATCTGTGCTTTACCAGTGACCCACTGCATTGCTGCTGAATCCCCTGTTTTTTTGTGTGCAAATATTAAGTCAGCATCTGACCCACTTGTTTCTGCAAAAGTAAAGCTGTGTTGATTCAGTATCCTGGCCACCTTTCAGCCTGGGTAATTACATGTTTGTCTACGTAAGTTTCTCTCTGACTTTCATTTCAGTAGATGACTGTTCTGCCTGTTGCATTTCAAATTCTTCTACTTTCTATTTTGTTGTTCAGTTGTCCTGTGTTACCTGAAAGTGCCTTCATTTTGAATTGTGTGGTAATCCATTAAAATATTTTCTCTCTTGACACACGCTCTCTTCAGGGACGAAATCTATGTGTCACTGTATTATTAGCTCAATTACTATTACATAAGAGTAAAATGGGCATATTTTCAAGCTAAAATCAAGGTGAAACAGCAGAGGACAAATGCCAAGAAGAACAAAATGTTTTAATAAAATACTGCAAGATTATAAGTTAACCATTGAAGTTTAAATATATTTAGAATGTCTTATACACAAAAGAGTAAAATAATTGCAGTAACAGCTTACTAAACCCAAAATTAAATTTGTAAATTTTTTGTACACTGTTCTAGTCATCCTTGTACTCCTGGCCCTGAGAAGAAAAGTAGGTCTGCAGAAATTTTTGCTAATTACCTATTAGTTAATTTCCTATTTTTCAAAGTCATATATTTTCTTTAGTTTGTGCAATTACAAGAATGGGAAATGGTCTTTGCTTCCAAAACCCTTGCCATTTTTTTTTTTCATTAAACTTGTAATTTGTCCACTTCCTACCAGGTGATGGTCATCATGGCAAGTCTGTAATCTGCTGTGTTCAAAAGCCATTATCTGTTGGGTGGAATTAGTGACTCTTACCTCTGACACTTTTTTACATCTGCAACATTGTTAGCAGATTTTTTTTTAATCTCCATAGCAAAACATCTTCCTACGTTACTGTGTGTGTATATGTATCTCAATATGTAAGTATAAAGATTAATAAGTGACAATGGAAAATCAGTTTTCATTTTTACCTCATCTTTAATTGCCAGCCCAAGGTAAACTAAGATATTAAGCTGTACCTCAATTTTGTCCAAAGCTACTCTATTTTTCTACTTTGTTCTCCTCTACTGTTGACACATATGGCACTTGCTACTTCTGCAGTTTGTTCTGGTCTTATGTTGTTTTTTTCATGCACCTTAAGTCATTCATTTATGCTGATGAACTGGACCTCTTTTTTCATGGTGTACGTAAGGGATAAATTTTTATTCCAAGTAGTAGCAACTGATGTGGATCTCTTTTTGGGGCAAACTACATTTCACTTTTCTGCATAGACCTTTGAATTATTTGCCTCCTCATATTTGGAGCTTTAAGTTATGGACAGTTACTCCTCCATCTCTCAAGAGATGCCCTTTGAAGTCTAGGTAAGATGGGTCAACACTCAATTGTTCATATTTCTCATTCCTTTAAAATACTATGCAGTGGCAATAACAAGGCCTTTATTGCTACAAAACATGATACTGAGCAAGAAGTGTTGACATCAGAGTCCTTGTACTCTGCAGAGGCAGATTTCATGATTTAGAGCAACAAGCATAGAAGGTGCATGGGGAGCATCCAGGGCCTGACAGGGGAAGAGAATAAATGAGGTTCCTTTGTGCCACAGCATTTGTGATAACCTACTTAACTTCCCCATTGATGAGCTGCCTTAAAGTCACTGTGTTAATACGACCTTCAAACTTTTAGCATCTTCTGCTGATATTTTTCCAGCTGTTTTCTACAAGTCTAAGCATATCAATGCTAACCCTTAACCACAGCTTTTTGCTGAATTTAGTACTGGGACTGCTCAGTCTGCCACCAGGTGAGTTTAGTTAGTTTTGTATGGTTCCCCTTAGGAACTGTTGACTATATAGAACAGAAAAGTAAGGGAATAATTCACATTCCTTTGGCAGGTTACTTTATACAAAATGAACATTGGATGGTACCTTCTGGGCACATTTTACATGACTTGCTGGTAGTTTGCATTCAGTGCCTTGAGGCTCTCTTCATGACCCAGTATAAGCAAAGATGTATGACTCAAGGAATGTGTTGGCTGCCATCTGTCCTGGCTGGTGCACTCTTTCAGATGTGTCCCCTGAGGCTAAGCAAAAGAATAAAGAAACTGGGAAGATTTTGCCTGGTTTTTAGAACACTTTCCATTTGTTTATGTATGACTTAATCTTTTAATCATTAATTAATTATATAAACACAGTCAAACATCTGTGGCTAAAGTTCAGGGGAATTAATACATTGTCTGTGAACTTGTTTGAAATAGGAGTGCCATAGTCCCAAGTTATAGTTCTTGGTAATGTTCTATGAAGAAATAGCCTAACCTAATTAATTTAAAGTTGCGTGAGTGTTAGGACATCTGTACAATTTTATCACTAGGTTCTTATAACAAAACATCTGTTGGCACAATTTACATCACAAAACAATTTCCCCTCTGAACTGGCCATATAGTGAGAGAACAGCACTGTGACTTCAGTGAGCTTTAACTGTGCACTCCTGTTGTTTATCAGAACATTTTTCATAGTTCCCAATGATTTCCACTGCCTTTCTTCCCTTTTGCTTACCTGTGATACCATGTACTCAGCCTCTAGACAATTTGAAGGCAAAAAAGTAGTGTATATCCTGGATCTTCTTTCTTACTTGGATGTAAGATGAGCTCCTCAGCCTTCACAGGGAGACAGAGTCCCTTGGGAGACAGCTCTGAATGACAAAAGAGTCCAGGAAGGCTGGACATTCTTGAAGAAGGAAGTCTTAAAGGTTCAGGAAGGGCTTTCCCCATGTGCTGTAAGACCAGCGGGTGGCAAAGACCACTGGCCTGGCTGAACAGGGAGCTTTGGCTGCAGCTTGGGGTAAAAAGGAGAGTTTATGGCCTTTGGAAGAAGTGGCAGGCCACACAGGATGACCAAAGATCTTGTGAGGCTCTGCAGGGAGAAAGTCTAAAGCCCAGCTAGAAATTAATCTGGCTTCTGCTGTAAAAAGCAACAAGAATTTTATCTATAAATACATTAACAGCAAAAGAAGGGTTGGGGAGAGCCTCCCTTTTCTATTAGATGCAGGAGGAAACATGGTGACTGAGGATGAGGAAAAGGCTGAGGTGCTTAATACTGCCTTTGCCTCAGTCTTCAGTAATAGCACTGGTTGTATTCTGAGAATCCAGCCCCCTGAGCTAAAAGGCAGAGACTAGGAGCAGAATGATCCTTCTGCATTCCAGGAAAAGATAGTCAGCGACCTGCTGCACCATGTAGGTGTGCATAAGTCTATGGACTGGATGGAATCCACCCAAGAGTTTTGAGAGAGCTGGCGGAGGTGTTTATGAAGCCACTTTCCATAATTTTTTAGCAGTCCTGTCTAACTGGGGAGGTCCCAGAAGATTGGAAGTTAGCCAGTGTGATGCCAAATCACAAGAAGGGCCAGAAGGAGGATCCAGGAAACTACAGGCCTGTCAGTATGACTTTGGTGCCGGGGAAGTTGAGGGAGCAGATCATCTTGAGTACCATCACATAGTACGTGCAGGACAACCAATTAATCAGGCCCAGTCAGTGTGGTTTTATGAAAGGCAGGTCCTCCTTGACTAACCTGATCTCCTCCTACAACATGATCACCTGCTTAGTGGATGAAGGAAAGGCTATGGATGTTGTCTATCTGAACTTTAGTAAAGCCTTTGACACCATTTCCCACAGCATTCTCCTGGAGAAACTGGCTGTTCATGGCTTGGATGGGCATATATTTTGCTGGGTTAAAAACTGGCTGGATAGAGGTGCCTGAAGAGTGGTGGTGAATGGAGTTAAATCCTTTTGGTGGCTGGTCAAGAGTGGTGTTCTCCAGGGCTCAGCACTGGGGCCATTCCTGTTTAGCATCTTTATCAATGATCTGGATGAGGGGATTGAGTGCACCCTCAGTAAGTTTACAGATGACACCAAGCTGGGTGTCATCTGGAAGTGTTGATCTGCTTGAGGGTAGGGAGGCTCTGCAGAGGGATCTGGACAGACTAGATTGATGGGCCAGGACCATGTGTGATTCTGTGACCAATTGCATGAGTTTCAATAAGGCCAAATACCAGGTTCTGCACTTTGACCTCAACAACCCCTGGCAGGGCTACAGGCTTGGTGAGGAGTGGCTGGAGAGCTGCTCAACAGAGAGGGACCTGGGGGTGTTGATTGATAGCCAGCTGAACGTGAGTCAGCAGAGTGCTCAGGTGGCCAAGAAGGCCAATGGCATCCTAACTTGCATCAGAGTGTGGCCAGCAGGAACAGGGAAGTTATCTTACCTCTGTACTCAGCACTGGTAAGGCTGCACCTTGAGTTCTGTGTTCAGTTTTGGGCCTCTCACTACAAGAAAGACATTGAGGTGCCAGAGTGTGTCCAAAGAAGGGTAACGAAGCTGGTAAAGGGTCTAGAGCACAGCTCTTATTGAGGAGCAGCCGAGGGAACTAGGATTGTTTAGTCTGGAGAAAAGGAGGCTGAGAAGAGACCTTATTGCTCTCTACAACTACCTGAAATGAGGTTGTAATGAGGTGGGTGTTGGTCTCTTCTCCCAAATAACAAGTGATAGGACAAGAGGGAATGGCCTTAAGTTGCACCAAGAGAGGTTTAGGTTGGATATTAGGAAAAAATTCTTCACTGAAAGGGTTGTCAGGCATTGGAACGGGTTGCCCAGGGCAGCGGTGGAGTCCCTATCCCTGGAGGTATTTAAGAGTCATCTAGAACATGTCAGGGACTTAGAATCATAGAATGGTTTGGATTGGAAGGGACCTCAAAGATCATCTAGTTCCAATCCCCCCGCCTTCAGCAGGGACACCCTCCACTAGATCAGGTTGCTCAAAGCCTCATCCAG
>NW_010308518.1:98341-109268 GCF_000700745.2 Antrostomus carolinensis
GAGCCTTCTCTTTTTCAGGCTGAACAGCCCCAACTCTTTCAGCCTGTCTTCATAGGAGAGGTGCTCCAGCCCTCGGATCATCCTGGTGGCCCTTCTCTGGACTCGTTCCAACTGGTCCATGACTTGTCAGTGTTGGGTTAATGATTGGACTTGATGATCTTAAAGGTCTTTGATTCTGTAATTCTGTGAAATAAATAATTGTTAGTTGTTTGTCAGCTTCAATCCTTATGTACCACTGACAGTTACAGTCTGAGGTAGCAAATTATTTCTGATAGCTTAAAAAGGGAGCAAGTATACAAATCTGTATGATACCACTTTGTGAATGCTGATATTTTATGGCAGTTGCTATCCTCTCTGTAAAACTGATTTGGGCTGGTTCTTTTTCTTTTCTCTGGGAGCAAAATATTCATTTTCCTCCACTGTAGTTATTAATCCACAGCTGAGACATCGCCATTTGGTACTAACAAGACCAGTTAAGCGCAAAAACATTTTGAGTCACTGCACTCACATAATTTCCCTCTGTTTGGGGGGGGAGCCTGTTTGATTTGTAAAAAGGGACTTCATGAGCCTTAGGTTACTGTAGACCTGATTCTATCTGTTCCTTGGCACTTCCCTTTCTCTCTTTCTGCTAATTACTATGCTGTACAGGGAATAATCATCCTTTCAGTAGAACTGGGTGTGGTTAAAGATGTTATCCATCTTTATATTTATGGTGGTCCTATCTAGCCCTAAAAATGATGTAGATGTCTGTGCTTTCAGCTCTCTAAATGACATTCTGAGCTGTCTCCAGGTTCTTTGTTAAACAAGGTTTCTGCTGCCCTTGTTAGAATGGACATCCGGACATCAGTGAGGACTGCTGATGTTTCGGCACTCTTCCTCAGATGGCTTTTTCTTGTCATTGAGTATCTTTTTTTTTTTTTTTAGTTTTCCTTTCCCCATACAGTAGATGTTTCATCTGCTTCCACATGTTATGTACTGCAGGCTCTAAGACAGTGCAAAAATGTTTCTCAAGGGAAATGTTGAATTGTTACTTGTTTCGAGCTGTGACACAACGATGAATGTATTCACAAGGTTAAATATTCTAAAATGTATTTCTAGGTTTTGCAAGAAGTCTTCAATTTACAAAGCATTTGTATAAATATGGATGACTTCCCCAACGTATTTTTTTTAAAAATTGTGATTTAAGTTTTCTCATTCCTGAATACTGGAGATAGTGGAATGGCAGAATTAACTACAGGAAGAGCCATGAACAAATACTGCAATCCATGAATATTGCATTGACTCTGAGATGCAAATTTAAAGTGTCTTTCAAGATGCTCTTTTGGAAACAGTGTTAGTGGAAAGCAGGTGGTTTGGGAACTGATTACTGTAGCTTAATGGCTTTCCAGCAAGTTTAAGTGCTGCCCCACCCAGAAAGGCAAATGCATAGTAACTGGAAATGAAACATGTCTCTTATTTCCATAATTTGTATCTTTATCAAAGCAGGGTTTTTCTAAAATATTTAAATAATACAAGAAGGTATAATTGGATCTAAAATATTCCAAACCCATGCTGTTAACATAATTTTAAAATATTTTGCCAGTCTTATTGTTGAAAGGTTTGTTCTGATATGTAGCCTAAATGTTCCCTGTTAATTTTACCATATTGCCTCTAGTTCTGATAAACATGTTCCTCCCCAATATTCCTTTATTACCATTGCAGTTAGTTTCTCCTTGCTTTTGTACATTTTAATTATTTCCTCTTTTAGCTATTTCTTAGTTCTCTATAAATAAACAGAAAAGTATAATAGAATTACTTTAATGTCATTTGAATGTGCGTGCGCTACCCTTTGCTGTTGGAATAGCAGGTGAGTGGTGCTCTGGCCCAGAGGGAAGGTGTGTGTGTGATCTTGCTGGTGTGTTTATCTGGGGATTCTTGGCAACAGCAAGGCTGGAGAAAGGACAGCTGTGCTGCCTCGCATGCTGCCGCAGTTTAGGTGGGTAACAACTGTCAGAGGCCAGTCAAAATTGAGTAAGTTTTATAGCATGTCCCTTGGGATTTAACCCAGAGCAGCAGCAGCTCCTGCTTTTCTTAGAGATGTTTTTGAAGGACTTGGGAGAGGGTGATGTGTGCTTCTCTTGTCAGATGTTGCCTGTGGGCTGCTCAGCTGTGTTTCCACTAACACCTTGAGGTGCTCTCAAAAGAATGATGATCCATCCCTCCTTAAATTGCATGATCTTACTATGTCTCCATGCATCATAACAATGTTGTAGAATATGTATTGAAATAAATAGTACTGTTGGGGCTTGGATTTTTTTTTTTTACAATTTTGTTAGCATAAGCATAGAATAAGACTTGCAGCTGAAAAAAAAAAGCACTATAGGCCATGCTGAACCTATGTGACAGGCTCTGCTAGTGTCATCTGTGGCTTCATCCCTGTGTAAAACTTCATTAATTGTTTTGCTTCTGAAGAAGCTTCCTGTGTAAGGAACTTGCTATCTATGGTATGATTCTAACTGCAGAAATCTCCCTTATTAAATACAGAGTATTTAAAAAGGCATATTAGCTAGATGTCTGGTAAATATGTATATGTGTGTTTAGGTACCTAGCATTTCTTTTAAAGAAAACAGCAGCAACAGAATGATTTTGTTTTGTTAAAAGCTGAAATTCCATCTGCAGCTTGTGTGATAGCTGTGACTTTGCACACAAAAAAAAAGCAATCTGCTGCTCCCGCTAATCCTTTCAGCCCCTCCTGAGTATTTCTGGGGCTACGTAGCCTGAGTTCATCAATGTTAACATGGAATCAAATAAATATTTTTCAGAGAGTATTAAAAATGTTGTTTATAATAAAAGTCCTGTAACTCCCATCTTGCTCTGTTTTGAATGTGCTAGCAGATGGAAGGCTCTCTGTGCAGGCTGCACCAGGAGAACGCCATCTGCTTAGCCAGGCCACCATCTCTGTGCCTCTCTTGCCAATCTGGTTCTAAAGTGTGGCTTGAAAACACTTGGCTTTTGTCTCCCTTTTATGGATGTATTCAGACTGTTGTATTTAGGTCTTTCCTTCTCGCACCCCTGTGATTCGGCTTCTCCTGCTGCATCTCTAAAGATTACAGATCTTGGTGCTGTTGATGTCTTATGCCCCCAGCAGTAACAGCAGCCTTGACTCCCCAGTAGTTTTCAGGACATCCTTTCTCAGGACTCATAGTACTCCTTGGTTAGAGCAATACAGTTTTGAGACTTTTCTAGCTAGGCTAGTCTACATAAAATGGAAAACTTTTTATGTTCCTAGTCAGGCTATTTGCTTTTCTAATCTGAGAAAGTGAAGAAGGTGAAGAGTTGATAGTAGCAAAACCTGAAGTATAAATGCAAACAATTTTGCTATTTTATTTCTAAAATGTAAAAATAAAAACTAAACTGGCATGTTATCTTATCCCACTGGTGCCATAAGAAAACATCACATTGGATACTTGCTTAGAGTAATGCTATGTTTTAGAGGTATTGTGCCATGTCCTAAGAAAATCTTTAGAGATGCATTAGGTTTCTGTCTTAATCTACCAAATGGGTCTTGAACATCGGCTTAATTTTCCATTGAGTCCATTAAACAGTATAAATTTTGAAATATATTAGCAAATTGAGCCATCCAGTTACACTCTGAGCACTGCATGCTTTCGCTTCCCTGCTCCAGAGCAAAGCAGGGCAGCACTAAAATTGCAACAAGCTGCTGAGATTCAGTTTCTGGCAAATGACCTTGTGGGGATGTATAGTCATTAATCTGCCAAGACTGTGACCCAGATCCTTGTTCCTCCTGTGCTGATTGAGTTCACCTAATTACATCAGCTGTCACCTGGTGATATCACAGGTTCACCTGACCTAAGCCCTACGCTTGAAGCACGTAATTAAGACGAGCAGTAAAGAGCAGCAACTTGGAAAGACAAACTGGCCAGAGACTGTTCAACTTCTGTCTTCTCACAGGAATGTAGTTTTGGAATTGTTAGGGAAGGGAGACTGCTCAATGAATAGCTTGGGCTTTTTAGCAGAGGCGTCATAAAGAAAAGTTGTCTTAATGATTTTTAGAAACCCAACAAGAAAACAGTATCTGCCTCCTGCTATTCGAATGGACTTACATGTACATGGGTGTTCACTAGCTCCAGCCTTCTTCCTTGGGTGCCTGTATAGCTTTCCTCATTACCAACAGACATGGTGTATCTGAGTTTGGTGGTGGTCTCTGCTCTAGCTAACTGGTCTAGAGTTTGTACCCTGATGGCCTGGAGACTTCTATCATATGTAATCACTGTTGCTTTGCCCCAGCTGCAAGGAGGGTTGCACAGGGTCTGCTGGGGGATGCTGAAGGCTCAGGAAATGAGAAAGCCTATGCTTACTTTCTCAGATGTTGTGCTCAACAGATGTGTACCAGGGGTTAGATTAGAAAATTCTCATTTTAGTTATGTGAAAAAGCAGCTTGCACCTTTGGAAGCAGTCAAGGAAGCTGTAATTTTGACCTCGATTCAGAGGTTCTCTTTTGCATAGTGTAGATAGGCTCTCAGAAAAATGTATTCCTTTTTGTGAAAAGTATGGAAAACGCTTCAAGCCTTCTACTCCATTTCAGCCAGTCCTGCTCATTTATGCTGGAGAACCTGAGCTGCTCTCTCCCTTGCATTGACCTGGCCTGTGAGAAGCACATGCCAGAGAATAAAGGTGCACCTGGAGAGCTCTCTTTTGGTCTCAGTTGAAGGGCAGGACAATCCAGCAAGTTTGTATTTATAGTGTGTGAACTTCCATTTGCCATTCTTAGGGGTTTCCTTCCTTGCTCAGAAACAAACAATAATTTATAAATGAAGCTTAAATGTTCCTATTGGAATAAACCTTATGTTTACAAATACACATTTACTCAAGCAAAATTCTACCCGAAATAAATGATGGCTTGCCAAGAATTTTAAAGTTTTGCATTGATCGAGGAGATCGATTGGTTTTCAGTTCCATAACTTTCTAGTGGATATCTTCTGTATTTAAATGAATAGTGGAATCTTTAATTACTGAATTTCCTGGAGTTGTCTACTTAGATTATTTTTTTTTAGTGGAAAAATGTGTAACTGAATAGCAGATATTCTGGTAGGAAACATGTTTTGATGGGATAGAGTGAGTCCAAGTAACCAAAGGTTTGCTGGTTTGAGGTGGAATTTTTTGTTATCTTTGTTTCTTATGAAGAAAACTATTTTTCCCTTAAAAAAAAGTCAAAATTCCCCCCCCCCCCAACTCTGTAAACTTTAGTCAATTGCAGAACAGGGTCTTGATTGTTTTTGCAGCCTACCTTTTCTTTATGAATGTCTTGGTGTTTAGTTCTGAAAATTATGACTCTTGTTCTCATACGTCAATTTAAAGTACAAATTATTGAAAATCAGTTTTTCATATAAACCCAGGAGGAACTGTTTAACATGTATTTAATTAATTTTATTTAATTTGTAATCAATTTATAAATTGATTTTTGTGTACATACATCAAGGTTAGAGGGATGATAGTGAAATGTATTTATGTTTCAGCCCAGTGTATATCTAGATTACTAGCTATGCTAGATCCATTTTGCACTGTTTGAAATTGCAAAGCAAGTTTCAGAAAGTATTTCATTTACTCTTTTCAGTCTGAAAAAGCAATCATTGGTCAGTAGCAAAAATTTTAAAAGTGCTCTTGTCAAAGTCACTTTTTAGCTCTCTAGAACCACATTTTTAAAGTTAAGTCTTAATTCTAATGTAAATGCTACTACTTTCATAAATAATGCCTGTCTAGTAGTGTCTTTATTGTATTAGTGACTGTCTTCATTTACAGTTCCTTGAATAAAGTAGTTGGCAGAGGGAGAGGTCTGTATTCATAATGCAGGCATCGCTTTTGCTTTTGCAATAAGTATCAAGGCACAACACTGAGTATTTACTTCTAAGCTCCATAAATTGTTCTGGGGCTCTGCCAGTCATTTGCAACACGCTGGAGCAGTCAGCTCTTGTTACCCTCTGCCGGGTCGGCCGCTTCCATTAGTGCTTGTTCCAATGCATGCTGTGCAGTCATCTGCGGGTCGCTATGGATAGGGCGATTGCTGTGAACTGCTATATGACCCAGATAGAAAATTATTCCTCCCGCTTCCCAGGCAGCAAATTTTCAGTTTGACTGCAATGCACAATATTGTTCAAAACCCAAACCCTCTAGACTGACTCTCGATATTTTTTAATTTAACTCAGTGTTAGAGGAAGTAAATACATGGAAAAATCACTTCATGCCATAATAAACAATACGGAAGGAAGCTGAAACTCTCCAGACAGATGGTTTTAACTACTTTTTCAGTATGTATTTAATAGGACTTAAGAGTTATTTCCTTCACTGTTTAATTTACTTTAAGAAGAGATCAGAGTGGACAGGCTTCAAACTGTCAAATTGTAGCTTGTCCTTGAATTTCCTCTTGAGGTGTAGAGGAGCTGGTTTGATTATGCCTCAGAATGAAATTTGAAGATTTCAGATGCTGTCTGCTAGCATCATACTTTTTCCATTTTGACCAGCTAAAAAGATTTTATTATAGGTCCTGACTGCGTATTCCATTCTAGTATAGTATTTACTGCCTTTTAGTATAGATCCTGGTTATGTATTACACAATCTACTCTTGTTTTGTACTCTTTGGCCCTTGAACTGCTCCATACAAATTGAAAATATTTCTAATAATAGCATAAGGTCAGCTGGCCAGCGCTGGGGCTGCATTGGGTTTGCTGAGCAAACTCAATCCCATAGAGTGGGAAGAAATGACCCAAAATAAGTAATGTCAAAAACTCCAGTTCCCCGGGACTTGCTACATGCTGTAGCTAGTCTTATCTCCAATGAAGCTGTGGAGTCACGAGGAGCCCAACGTCTCTGTCCTGTAAAATATTCCTGGAGCTCTGCCAGGTACGTAATATGCGCTGCCTGGACTTCGGCTGTCTGAGGGTTTCTTGTAAAAGTTATTAGGTCACATATATTGCCTGACCCAGTCAAGTTCTGGAATAACAGTTTCTTTTCAGTAGAAACTTATGTAGTAAAGGAGGGTATTATCCTATTTAACTTACACAGATGAGAAAAGACAACAGCGAGCAAACAGAAGCAGTTTCTACACTTTCAGGTACTACCTCCTGGTTTGCAGAGAGGGTCACTGCTGTCATCCTCATGAGGTCATGAGCGCTTCCAACCAGTGCTGGCATTTGGGGAAACTTATTTTCACCTCTAACCATCATTACTGTGTGGGGCAGCACAATCTCTGTCCTCCTTCTCATTCAGTGACTCTCTATTGCTGCCACTGCTATTTTAATTCACTGCTTCCTTTTTTTCTCTGTCAAAATTTCCAAACTGCTGTACTCTTCATTAGCTGGCTAGTTGTAGAGGAGTATCACTGAGTTGGGTTACAAATGACAAATTTGAAGTTAGCATATTGTGTACCACATGTTGATGGATGTTAATGAGCTCCCTGTTCTCCCAACCATGTCACCTCTGATTCGGTCATTAAATGACAAGGCTCTGAATAATAAAATATATCTATAGTACCAGTAATTTATTCCTGCTATCAGAGAAGATTAATCTGTATCCATCTTTGGGAGAAAATCAACTCGGATGAAATCTTACTTTGGCCTGATATGGTACCAAATTACTGCATGTGGTGGTATTTTCAGGGTAAAGAGGGGCAGATCCTCCTGCCTGGAGCTGATGGCTGGGAACAGAGCTTGCATGGGACCCAGCCCTCTGCAGAGGCACTGTGGCCATTGCAATACTTTCCCATCACCCTGTGTATTTGCTCCTCCATGCCCTCATAGCCCTTCAGAAGGGGGCCTAGGCTGTGTGGCATGCACTTTGAGGTCAAGGCAATGCATATATGTCATGGTAATGGCAAAAGTGTGATCTGAGCATTTACTGTTTCATGTGCTCTGGGGCTGACTGCTTTGACATAATTTGCTGAAGTTCAGTGTGACTGAAAATGGGATGTGGAAGCAGAGGCTGGGGGCTCTGTCAGCAGCCTCAGCAGCTGTGAGCAGGGTTTAAAACCAGAGAATCAGTTTCTCGTCTCTTGGTACTCCTACCTGGGGTCTGGCCTTCAAATCTCATAATCTGCAACTCAACAAGATAGGCAAGCATGTGCAGAGTCAAATGCAGACGTCAAATGCTGTTCTTTTCCAGTCACTGTTGACCTTGTGTCAGAGACTTTGAAGAGGCTAGAGCTTTCTGTGCTTTGCCTTGGCCCGAAACTCGGTGTTTCTGGAAAGTCTGACCTTAAGTCTAATCGTCACACGGCTGGTTAAAGTATTCTTTTTCCCCTCTTTGGTTTGGTTTTACCTGTGAGCCTGTTTGAATACAAAGTCCATTATTAACAACTCATATTAAAACCATTTGTGAATAATAGATTATTTAAGAAAAAAATAAGAGTAAATGGTCATGCTTTCACTACACAAATTATAATACAACTTTATTACATTATTTCCTTATTTTAAGAGTTTTCTTTAATATGATATCATCATTGTATCACACTACTATGAATAAAACCTAGTAATATGCAAAATAAGTTATACTGGTTTTATATGACTTTAACTTGGATAGATACTGGGCATAATGCAGAACATAGCCCAAAGTGACAAATCTTTTCAGTGGTGGACTTAACTTTTTTCAAGGTCACAATAGCTTTGTCATCTGGGGTTTAAAAAAAAAAAAAAAAGAAATAGGGTGAGGGTCAGCTGGTAAAATCATAATGGATTCATAGATACAGGTTTTAAAACATATGTTGGATGACTAAATAAAGCAACTGTAGTGTTTTAGAGTTGCTATCAGACTTTACCAGTATTCACCACCTGAAAAGGAGATATCTCCAAACTGTTATGTTAAAAATCAAAATGCAGCCTTTATGGTGTGCCTGCTTTCAATTTGAATCTATTGATCCACAGTACTCGTACATCTCTCTACCCTTTTAAATATCTAAAATTAATCAATAACTTAGGTTTTGGCTCTGTTACATTTTTTTATACTTTTTCTTTCTTTGATATGATGAAACTTTGCAGAAGCACATTATGCAGTCTCTCGCACTCCTCAGAGAGGATCCTCCATTAGATTTCTGAATAGTTAGGGAAGATTAAGAATTTTTCAAAGACAAATTCTCTTTTAAAATTGTAACGCCTTGCTGTTGGTATTAACCAGTTGTTGCATTTCAAAACAGTATATGCTCATATGCACACATATGAAAGTATGTAGGATAAAGACACTGCACTGGCACTTTCAAAGGCACAGATGGCAGCTAAGTAGTTCAATCTTTCTTGGCCCAGCTCATGACCAAATGTTCTCTTACAGCTGTGGGAATTAATACTGTAGCAGGAAAGTTGATCAACTGTTATAAATGGATCAGTTTTCATTTCCAGAAGTCAAGCAAAAAAGAGAAATGTCTTTGTCTATGTAAGTGCTGGAACTACACCGGTTTGCATTGCGACCCCTTTCCTTCCTTCTGGTGATATAGAGGAGGAGGTACAAGTTGGTACAAACTATAGTTTTGTCTACTTCTAGATCTCTTTCTGCTGACAAGGCAGGTGAAGGGAGATTGTAGTTAAATGATAATGATTCCATTAATTATAATGTTCTGCCCTATGTTATTTTAATGAGGGACTTCAAATAGCAGTGTGAATTTGCTCATCTGTAGGTGACGTCTTCTATTACCCTTCCTTGAAGAACAACCGTGGCTACTACTTGTAAAGCAGCTTTGATTAGGGAAGGGGATAAATTCAGGAGGTGCTAAAAAGCACTCTGTGATGGATGTGGCAAGTGAGTTTTATGCAGGCACTTACAGACTAACTTCCGTGAGCACCACACAGCTCATTGCCTTGGCATGCAAATTTCTTCTATGTGAAAATTGAGGTGCAAGGGGGTAAGTGCAGTTCAGGATCATCTCCTAAATCTGTAAGCAGAGAAGCATGTAAGTCTGTGAGATCTAATAATAGGGGACTGAGTGCTAACCCTGTTTTGATTCTGAATGTCTCTATTATAGTGTCAGCTGTCATTTCGGATTATATGTGTATAATTTTGCCAATTTGTGTATAATTGTCATCTGCATACTGTCATAGGGAATTAGAAATAAATTACAGCATTACAGGACTCAGTCCTGCAAAGATTTATGTGGAACATTTTGCTCTCTTTCAGAAGTGTTGTGAGGTCATCTGTGTCATTCTGTAGGAACAAAAATTACATCTGTTTTCCTTACCAGGAAATTATTGCAGGAACAATAGTAAAGCGTATAAGAAAGATACCTAATAACCAGTTCTCAGGTTTTGTTAAAAAAAAAAAAAAAGACAGGATGAAGTATTACATTCTGACATTCTTTGTAAACATGTTCATACTCCTCACTTCTTAAAATTTGTTTTAATCATTTTAAAATTAAAATCTGCAGTTTCATTCTGGAGCAGAAATCAGTGGCACAAAGTTCAATAACCCAGAAATTACACACCCATTCAGTTAATTCTTCTCTCTGCAACCCCTTCCTGCTCTTTGCTGTTCTCTTGTTCCCTCCCTGAGATGCCTGAAGCAAAATAGGAGAAAAAAATCAATACAGAAAATAAAAAAACCTGCAATGCTTTATCAGCAGCTAATGCAAAATCTGCTCTCCTGAATGCTTCTCTAGAAGAAAGTCCAACTTGACTGAGCTGCTGGGTAGCTCTGGAAGGGTGTGGCACTGAGAAGAAAACAGTTTGACCTACTAATTCTTGTTGGGATTAACAATCTAATCAAATGAGACTGATAAATATTTGAGGATGGCTGAATTATAATTACCCTGTTGATGAGAAGTACATAAATCATAGAAGAAACCCTTACGCTATTTGTTTTCTGTGATCTGAGTGGTTTATTTTTGTGGAAATATTTAAAACTGCAAGGAAACCAACTTTTTTGTAGTGGATGAACCAACTAGGAGAGGGGTGCT